>NW_026623481.1:311726-326070 GCF_030028575.1 Malurus melanocephalus
AGAATTCATGATTCAGAAATGGCTATTCCACAATATTTTAGAGATCATTTATGTAGTTGTTTTAGCTCTTTGCTCCCAGCCAATGACCTTCAATATACAGCCCAAGGGAAGAACAGAACAACACTTTCAGAACTTGCACCCATTTACCCAGTCCAGAGTCACAGGCCAATTAAGCATTTTATGCTAATGGAAACTTAAAATGAGACATGCAATTCCTCACAAGACTACTTAAGGAAGGGTTTTTTTCTTGTGGCTGCCAGACCAGCAGTGCCATCCTCAGCAATATGTGTTCCTGTGTGGGGCAAAAACTACCAAGAAATGAGCAAAGAGCAGCAAGAAGATGGACAGATCAGCGGCCACTTCAAAATATTTCTTATTTTTGTTGACAAAACTTCCTGTAGAGTATAAAAGCCAATGCATGAGTGACCATGGCAAACCTAGATTTATGATGCAGCTCTTGAGGGAAGTGATTGGCACAGCACAAGCACATCATAGCTCACCACAGTTTTCTTTATTTGTCACATTACAATTCCTCCAAGTATTCCCTTTTAAAAGTTGAAAGGCTGAAGAGGTATCACATTGGCCAGTATGACCCCTTCTAGATCACAAATCCTAATTATCCCAATTTCACAGAACACAAAAGTAGCATTTTCTTTGTAGAAAAAGAAAAAAAAAAATCACTAAAAATTTCAGCTTTCACTTCCAGAACCTCGCATTAGCTTCTTTATTAAACAAAAAAAATCCTCTTTTTGCTTCTAATATTTCTAACTTTCAAAATGATTGATCTATTTCTCATTTCTTTTATTTTTGGGATTTCTTCTTTCTGGGATRAAGAAATAAAGCACTGAAATACTCAAAAAACAATGGAAGTACTTGTTTCAGCCAGGGCCAAATACCAAGACAAAGCACACAAAAGCTTTGCTCTCAATGTCCCAGCAAAGGTCTGTCAATCCCCAAATCTGAAATACACTGCAGAAAAGTGCAATGAGAGTTCATGCTGATCTAATCAAGAACTTTTTTCGATATCCAGGACAGGAAATAGGCGCTAATTTAAAATGAGATTTTAGGTTTTGGACCGTTTGTGAAGGTAATTAATATCTWCAGCAACTGTTCAAAATATAAACTTGGCCTTTGAATACAGATACAACCGAAAGAAAAAAGAAATTCCCAACAAAATGGGGAATCTGAAAAGAATAACAAGGTGATTTTGAAATCCTTGTAAGGTTCCGAGAAGTCTCTTTGGTCTTTGACTCTTTGGCTGGTGACGCTGGATATATGCAAACAGTAATCAGTTCCAGGCCTGCAGTAGCAGTGCTCACTCATAATGGAATAAAATTATAGCTTACATAGGAACTCAGAATTGAGTGAAATCTCTGACTATTTGGCAAAGAAAAGTATCAGGGAAGCAGAGGGGTGGAGGAGGAAGGTTGCAAGGAATAAGAAAAGAAAATTATACTGTTCAGACTAATTACACAACATAGWAGGGAAGAGGGGCAGAAGGACAACAGCAGCAGAAGGATTACAGAGAAAGCTTGAGAATAAATGGATATGGCACAAGTAAAAAAATTCGACAATGGGGACATTGAGGGGTCCTGGTCCATGGATCATTACCCGTGGAGAAATGCCCTTGCCACTGCAGTTACGTTTTCACCAGCAGATCAACACATTGTCTGATGGACTGGCACACATAATGGCAGTCTTCAAAATGAAATTCAATATTCTCCTGTTGCCACTGGAAACCTCACCTTCTTACCCAGTCCCTGCTAATGCAACCAGTTGGCCTGGAAGGATGCCATGTGTGATCATCTCCTGCATTACAGCTTTCTTTGTTAATGCTGGAAATGAAACCTCAGGCATGATAATACCAAGAGCTAACACACACCAGCACATCCATGCCAGCTCAAACCAGTTACATTTTTCTGACTCTGTGGTGGTTTTGAGTTTTCTYTCTCCCCTCCCACCTCCTCTGATCAAGGACACACATGGATACCCAAAAGCAGCAAAGCCTTTCTACCAAAATTACTCTCCTTTAGTAACGAGACCACAAAAGGCTAAAACACACAACACTGTCTGCCACCACCCTATTCTGGCTGATTGTCTTTTAATAGCTACAATAACGTTGTGCAAAGGAATAATRTTCCACATCCTCAGCCCACTGGTGAAGGGTCTGGAGCACAAGGCTGATGAGGAGCAGCTGAGAGAGCTGGGAGGGCTCAGCCTGGAGAAAAGGAGGCTCAGGGGGGACCTCCTCACTCTCTACAATTCCCTGACAGGAGAGTGGAGCCAGGTGAGRGTTGGGCTCTTCTCCCAGGTAATAAGTGACAGGACAAAAGGAAATGGCCTCAAGTTGCACCAGGGAAGGTTTAGCTAGGATATTAGGAAAATTTCTTTATGGAAAGCACAAAGTACTGGAACAGATTGCCCAGGGCTGTGGTGCAGCCACCATCCCTGCAGGGGTTTAAAAGAAGTGTAGATGTRGCACTGAGGAACATGGTTTAGTGATGGATTGACAGTGYTGGGTTCCTGGTTGGTCTTGATGATTTCTGGGGTCTTTTCCAACCGTAACGATTCTATGACTCTCTAAGGCACTACACGGACAATCCCAAAGGAAAGAGTGCCTTAGCTGAATCTGCTACTTTATGACTAAAACAGGAAGTTCAGTCCCCTTTTATCGTACCTTTTTATTTTTGAAAGGCTGCCCAAACAGTTCCAAGTTGAGCCGAAGCAAAGTTATTGATGTCAAGAAGCCAAGATCTTTCGCCATGCCTTGCTGAATGAGGAAGGAAGAAACTGTTTGTGCTCAGCTGTCCTTTGCTTCTCCAGGCTAGCTCTGAGCCAAAGAAGCAGGAAGAGGAGAAAGATGAATAAGTGAAAAGGGATAATGTTTATCTTTTAACAAAATCACAATGTTCTGCTCCTAGCTCTAGCAGCCAAGACTCACTGTTGCATCTTTAAGACAGATAGTCTCTTCTCRGAGAGACGACAGGCTAATTATAGCCCTCCTGCCAGAGGGAACTCACACATGCAAACCATTATGTAAAATATAATTTTTTTTCTTTAAGAATACTCAAGATCATTAGACATGGTTTTTTCAATGCTAGAAAATCAAGCCAAAAATGAAAATAAACAGTTTCAAGTATTTGCAACATAATTCCCTCATGCATTTATGGAAATGCAGCAAAAAGCGCCTTAAAAATGTGGTTTGACATTTCATGCTGCTCTGTTTTTTCTGTTTTTCCAGTTCTCAACATTTGCCCTCTTGTCCTGTATCATTTCAGTTCCRCTGCAGTTTGAAAGAGATGATGATGGCAGCCTTTGTCATTTCTACAGTGCTTTTCAGCCTTGTTTCAATGGGTGGGTGACAGAAAACATCCCAAGGACTTGGCGTAGATGACAAAAATGCTTTACAAATTCTACTCTGCATAAACCAAATGTAAATTCRCTGTATGCAAACATGACAGCACTGCTCACCAAGATAATTACAGGTACATCACCGCCTCCCTAACAATGTGTTTTGGTAAATTAACTTTAAATACATGATCATCTTCATTTAACATAGAAATTTCATTCTTTTTTTTCTGAGCTGCCCTTCCTCCAGAAGGTTTTCTGAGTACACTACCACTTTTAAGACAAATAAGGAAAAAAATCCCCAAGTTTGGCTATGATGATGWGACATGGCTTCATCTGTTTTACACAGGGAGAACTAAACTCCTGCCTATCCAAACTAGTCGGTATTTTAAAGGTTTTGTCCAGTTTATAAAGCATGGGGCTACTGACAAACCAAACACTATGGTCTAATGGATTAAACAAGCAACTTCATGCCACAAATTCCTGAGTTTTAATCCAGACTCTCTTGGTGCTCACCTTCTTGTCCATAAAATTGAGATAATATTTATCCTCTACTTCATGAGGGTGTTGTGAGAGTAAGTAAATGTTTGGACAGCTCTTCAAAAGGTCAAGTACTAACCAGGCACCTGTATTTTACTGAAGTAAACTGTTTCCTCAGATTCCCATGATATGATCACAGCACCTTCTCCAGAGCTTCTCAGATCACTTCAGAATAACCATCCACATTCATAACCATCCACATGCATAAATCATAGAATGGTTTGGGTTGGAAGGGACCTTAAATATCATCTCGTTCCATGGGCAGGGACAAAGTTAGGCACTGATTTAGGGCTTCAGAGTGATTTTACCTGTAAACTCATATATAAATTATCCCCCTRTCACAAGAGTAATTCAGAAAACCTACGTGCTAAGAGACTTTTAATTCCTTACTGAAGCAGAAGTGCCACATCCCAAGTGTTGCTAATGCCAGTTAATTTTAAAATTGTCATTTAATATCTGAATTGCCTAAAAATATCAAGTGGAAAAATAATTATTTTTAAACAAAATCTTTTAAGAGCCGCTTTCCTCTGGATATGTCAGCAACTGATGTTCTGTGAAGGTTTAAAATAAAAGCTTTAAAATCCCCTGCTTTATTAGAAGGGCAATTCCAGAGACTCGACACACTGTATAATCCCATCAGTGGTTAGTTCTCAACAAACAAGTCACACATACAGAAAAAATACTCTAGGCCAAGGCAGGAGGCAAAGAGAGGTTAAATCGGTCACAAGCCAGGTTTTTCCTCAGTTTTAACTCATAAGTGATGACATAAAACCCAGAAAAAACCCAGCTCCAACTTGAAAATGATTTAAATTTGCCAGCTCCAGCCATTTCTGGAAGTGAGCCAGCCTTAATTTGGAGCTAGGCTTCTCAAAATTTGCACAGCTCTAACTTTAACCTGCTGCAGCCTAAAAAGTGGACCTGGTGAAGAAACACACACACCAAAAAAAAAAAATCCACATAATTCAAGACAAGTGATGGTCTGTTCTCTCCACGTACCCGAGCTCAGGATCAGCTGCTTCGTTCCAGGAGCGGACGGTGCCGTTACTTTATGAGCAAAACCGTCCGCCTTCAAAATTCCTTCTGTACCAATCTAAAGCTGCATGAGGATAATGCTCACAGGAGGGAATAGGACTTGTTTTCCAGGAGGGAATATTTTCACAGTCGAGCTTGTAATTTCTATTTGCAAATCTCCAAATTCAACAATTTCTCAGCCTCTATAAACTCGCAAATGGAAAGATCCTGTATTTGGAATAAATAATGTCTGAGCTTCACCTTCATTACAGGGCATTTTCTGTTAGAAGAGTGCTATATCCTGGCTCCTGGAATACACAGAAGCCCTTTGTGGTAAAGCTATCACTCTGGGCTGCTCCAAGTGTGCAGCTAAGGAGGTTCACATGGAAGATTGGGGAAAAAAAAAGAAAATATCATGACAAACATTGATTGGGAATGCTGATAGCTCTCTCAGGATCCTGCCTAAAATTCAAGGGTGTTTTTTTTAATTTTAATATTAAAAAGTGATCTTTTGTACCTGTTAAAAAAATTCTCAATTTTGAAACATAAGTACATTTATCTCTTTACTATTTTTCCAGCCCTTTTTCCAAAGTCTGGTGGTTATTAAAACACTGCTGCATAAATGACAAAGGTTCTGCTTCATAACTTGCCTTCTCTTTTCCCTGAGTACACACTCAGTGAGGTCATTATTTGCTCATTCTCACAGTGATAGGCTTTGATGTCAAACAGCAAGTGCTGTGAGCTCATTGTAGGCATGCAGGYCACAGAAGGACTGTGTGAAAACATCACCAGTCCGCACAAGAGATATCCAGTGTCTGGATCAAAAACCAGCAGCAGCTTTGGAGCAGCTCTCTGACCATCAGGAACATATAACAAATACAGACCACACCGGGGTACACAAGAATATCCACTGCAGCCACGCAGAGTTTGATCAGAGGATCTCAAAGCATGGCTTGACATCAATCCTCCCCCTCATGGAATCATGGAATGGTTTGGGTTGGGAGGGACCTTAAAGGTCATCCATTTCCAGCCCTCTACCATGRGTAGAGGAACCCACCTTCCACTGGACCAGGCTGCTCAGGGCCCCATCCAACCTGGCCTTTAATTAAATTAAAGAAGACAAAAGATGTTACTGGAAAGAAAAATGTGGAAAAGAAAAAGGTATCATCAACTTCTGCAGTTCAGACAACGCTGAGCTAAGCAGTTCTGATATCTGCAGCGTGCAGTAACTACTACTGTTAATAAGCATCATGTGGAAATGGACTCAAGTTGTGRCAGAAGAAGTTTAGATTAGATATTAGGAAATAATTCTTCATAGAACGGGTTGTAGAACAGGCTGCTCAGGGAAGAGGTGCAGTTAGTATTCCTGGAAGYCTTCAAAAAATGTTTGGCTGTGGCACTTGAGGACATGGTTTAATGTTAAAAGTGATGATGCTGACAGGTAGACAGCTGGATTTGATGATCTGAAAGTCTTTTCCAACATCAACAATTCTGTGATTCTAAATACCAAGATGCATCAGATACCAAATGCTGTTGAAGAGGATCTGACAGCATGCCAGAGTTCTTCAAGACAACTGAACTTTCTATATTTTTATGTTAAGAATGACTTATTTATAAAACAGAATCGACCCCATGAAGCCACTGAGCCAAAGGCACCTTTTTCCATGTCCCAAACAGCACGTGGCAACYCTATGCAACCATGTCTGTGGCTGCTCTAAGGGCCAGGGTTTAAGACTTGAGTTTTAGAGCAGTCAATATATTAAGACTTGACAATTCTCAGGGAATAATACTGGACTCTCAAAAAAAAAAAAAAACCTTTACACTTAAACCATTTTAGTAGCCTCAAGAATGGTTTTGGCACGGGGCAACTACCATTCCTCAACGCCAGGACTCAGCTCCAGGTATTTGGAGGCCAGAAGCCACTCTCAAAAGGCAGCCTGGAGATGGCCACCCTATTTTGGAGAGTAAGAACATGGAATAAYGTGGACATGGATCATGCCATGCTTGTTAGCCTCAGTGTCAGAGAGCACAGACACAGTAATCTCCTTGCACAGACACAGCTTTATGCAGTCAAAYTCTCTGAAAAACCTCAGCCCAGACAGCTGAATACGTGTCCTAATTGCGAAGCTAATAATCAAAGTGTGAGCCAGCAGACTTTCTACCTTAAAAGCAATTATTTTAATTTCCACATCAGAAACATGCTTTGGTGCAGAAGTCGAATGTGAGGCAAAGCAGGTATCTTTGTGTTGCCATGAAGGCTGTGCTTCTATGCTGATAAGGTCTTGTTTCACTAACAAGGGGAAAAAATAGCCTTMATTTCCAGAAAAGCTAAGGGCTTTATCTGACACAGCCTCCCAGGAAAGCAGCGTCCTTGTGCCCTGGGATGGGCAGCCAGCCAGCTTGGGCTAAACTGCCTACAAGGCAGAAGACATAATATTACAGTTAATATCAGAAAACACTGTAATTTGCTTTGTGCTTGCAATTTTATCTGGCAAAAACAAGGCAGTTGAGGAAAAAGAAACAACRGAAGGTGTGCCTGGCTGCTGGCTACTCCTTCGGTCTGTCTAGTGAGGAATGATTTGCTTGATTCAGAGCAAACTATCACAGGACTGATAAAGACAGGAACAACAAAAACATTGGGCTAAAAAAGCTGYTCATCAGGATGAGACAGAGTCCAGCATGGCAGAGTTAAGAGGGAAYAGAATCAAAAGTTAGGGTGAAGGTAAACAGGGATCTACTATTTCATCTCACATGTAATAGAAGACAGGAGAATAAATAGATAATGACGTTTCACAGAATCACAGAGTTGTTAGGGAAGGAAGGGATCTTTGGAGATCATCCAGTCCAACCACCTGGCCAAGGCAGGGTCACCTGGAGCAGGTGACACAGGAGCTTGCCCAGGTGTGCCTGGAATGTTTCCAGAGGGAGACTCCATGACCTCCCTGGGCAGCTGTTGCAGTGTTTTGCCACCCTAAAAGGAAAGAAGTTCTTCCTCATGTTGAAAGTGAAACCTTTTGTGTTTCAGTTTATGTCCATTGCTTCTCATCCTGTCACTGGCACCATCCTCTGACACCCTCCCTAGAGACATTTATATGGACTGTTGAGATCCCCTCTCTGTTTTCTCCAGACTAACCAGGCTCAGTTTCCTCAGTCTCTCCTCATAAGAGATGTTCCAGACCCCTCGTCACTTTTGTATTAATTATTGAATCCCATCACTGAGAAAGTTTAATTCATGAATACTTAGATGAGATAGAGTTCTGTACAGGAAATCCTCATCATGGGGAGTGTAACTCAGAGAAAAATCACAGTGATGGTGGTGGACTTCCAGTCATTATTTGTTCTTCTATTTCCTCTGTTCAGTCTCCARTATTATGAGTGACATGCTTTTCACTTCATTGCTATATTCACATCTCATATTTGAGTGTCTCAAAGTGTAAGAGGCACTTCAGGGATCCAACACAGTGCCCAAATAATCAAATCCATAYAGAAGGGAAAAGAGAGAAAAGTCAAAGATCATAACAATGATTGCTAAACACAAATGACAATGTAAATTACAAGGACTTTCTGGAGCCATTTTGGAGGGATAGGTAAATTCTCTCTCCAGCTTGTGGAAGAGCATACTGAACTCTATATGAAGTTTTTGTTCTATTTTTTTTTTTTTTTAAACATGCACATCACATTACCTGGCTAAATCTATTTTGGGTATATGTGTAATGTACAGAATATTTTGGTTTAAACTGTAATCCACAACAGGCAGGGCATTTCTGGACAATTATAACATGTCTCTGGTAGCATTTTAAGGCACGAAGCCAAAAGGCTGGATGAGTTGAAATACCTGATATGTGCAGCAATCCCTTGGAAAGGCTCTGGATTGTCTTACAGCTATTACACAATGTCATACATTATGTGCATGAAACACAAGAGTTTGGCTGTGTATTTAGTTRTTCACAGTATTCAGCTACTTTGGATACTGTCAATTATTTATGGGAACAAGCTTTCATCAGGGCCTGTTGTGACAGGAAAAGTGGCAATACTTCTGAAGTGAAAGAGGGTTTATTTACATGAAATATAGGGTGGAAATCTTTTACAATGAGGGTGGTATAACAATGTCACAGGCTGCCAGACACGTGGTGGATGCTGCATCCCTGCAAACGCCCAGGGTCATGTTGGAAAGGGCTCAGGTCATCCTGATCCAGTGGAAGGTGTCTCTTCCACAATAATAAATATTTCTCATTTCAATCCACTTCACACRCCTAAAATGAGAGCTGCATTCACACTCTGTTCAGCTCACTGAGGCTTCAGGTTCTAGCTAAGGCCCTTGGGGTGTGATTTTAACAAATGTAACAACAAATGAGAGAAATCTCCAACAGTGCCGTGGATTTTCAAACACCACATTTTTTTACATTTGGACTGCTGTCATGCAAGTAAATATCTGTCTACCCATAASACTGAATACAATTCCTATAAAACATACTATGTTTTCTACATACTAGCCTTTTCCGTCTAATTTTTGTATTTTATTCTGTCTAATTCTTGACAAATAACTTGTTTAAAGGGCTAGGATGCAATAACATTACATTAAAAAATTCAAAAGAATCCATAAAAAATACTTCGAAACAAAATATTCCATGTAGAGTTTTCAGTTACTATTAACTATTAATTATGAGATAGAAAAGTCCAACAGAAATAAAACCAACTTTTATCTAAAAGTATTTTTACTAATTATTTTTTCAAGTGAGAGCTCCCACAACTGCAAATAAAAGAAAGAAAATACATTTGAGTTATAAGAAAATGTGATTATAAAATTGGTAAGGAAATTCAGAGCCATAATGGATACCTAACTCAGTTTTCAGATGACTCACAAACAGTGAGATGTGAAACAAAATTCAGAAAACAGCACTGTAAATACAAAAAAAATTACTCAAATTATAAATATTTTACACTTATTTAAAAAAACCCACAGATTTGTATTGTATCTACCAATTCTATAATTAAGAACTTACAGAGCTGGCTAACATCACCTTCTCTATCAACTAAAAATAACACATCCTAAAATATTTTCCACTTATTTAATGTGCATTGATATCAATTAACGTTTTTGGTTTCGACCACAGACATCTCTCAGTGTGAGCTAAATCAGCCCCCTGCACTTACAGACAGTGCTGAGAAATATCTTTTTTAGAAGGATGTGCAGCTCTGAAAGCATCCTCTCCTACATGCCTGCATTTGGCAAGATGGAATCCAAACTCCTTGCTCTGGAAAATCTGAACTTCTTTATTTTAACCACACGAGACTCCACAATTTATTTGGTTATAAAAGTTATTTGAACSCTGTTAGCCATATGAAGTTGAGCTTTCTGGAAAAAAAGAGTGGCTAATCATGAACACACTCCTCAGATGATACATTATTAGTGTCTCCCTTTAAATATCAAGCCTGTTGTCAGCAAATCAGACTGTTAATGGAAACTCATGGAATTGTAGTTCCTGTTTTTTTCAATGACTGACAGAGAGYAGGTTCAGTTTAGGATTRGRCAGAAATTCTTCCCTGTGAGGGTGGTGAGGCCCTGGCACCGGGTGTGCAGAGAAGCTGTGGCTGCCCCTGGATCCCTGGAAGTGTCCAAATACAGGATGGACAGGGCTTGGAGCAACCTGSGATAGTGGAAGRTGTCCTTGCTCATGGCAGAGAAGATCTTTAAGGTCCCTTCCAACCCAAACCATTAYATTACTCTGTAATTTTAGACTTTAYAAACAGCTCTCCCAGCTTGCTGCACCTTAAAGACAGGAGCTCTCCGTATGAAAACAAAACTGCACAGATCTATTTTTACAAACAGAAGGAATTCAGGTCCCAGAGTATGAACTGTTCTGAATTTTACTCCTTACAAACTGGAAAGTGAACAGTTCAGAAAAGCAAACAAYTTTCATTCATATGTAGGATTACAAAATCATGACCTTTAAAAAATCAGAGGCTATACTGAGGACTCAGAGAGCCACCCTTACATTTTGCTTAGACCCCACCACACGATATTCAAGTTGAGGTGCTGGACTGCAGCCTCTGCGAGTGCATCCCACAAAACTCACCAACTCCCACATATTCCTGTATTTAAAGACATATATAAGATTTAAATGAGCTGCAGCAGTGCCCTCGGCCACCTGGGTCCCTGCTGAGTGACAGCAGGCAGGTGGCCCTGCAGGTCCAGTTTGGGACACTGCTCCCTGCATCACCCAGGGATGTGTTTCTGGATGAGGTCTCATCCCTTTGCAGGATGAACAACACCCCTTACAGCTCAGAAAATGCCATTTTCAGCATTCTCCTCTGACAATCCTTAGACTGGCATTAGTAGAGTGCAAAGGGCCAAAATTAACCTGGCTTTGCAGCAGAGAAAAACAGTGTTCAGACAGAATTASTAATAATAATTAATCATTATTATAWWTTTTTAAATTCTTTTTTARTACATTTTTCTGGGGAAGGCAGGCACACAGGATATATTGTATTAATGAACAGTGGGTCYAGAAAAGTGCACAATTAAGTGTTAAAGCATTTTAGTTTGGCTTAGAAAGAAGCGACAGGCAGATAACCAAATTGGTCCYGAAATACTTAATCCCGGAAATAATATCTCAAAAAATAACCTTGAAGCCATAAAATAACTGTTTACCAGGGCTTGCTCCACTTTGTTATGAACACTTTGAGTCAGTGCTAAATTAAGAAAGCGCCTCAACAAGGCGCAGTGAATAAGATACGTTATCGAGTTATGGGGCAAAAACAGGCATATCTCACCACCAGGAAAACAATCTCGTATGAAACTCCCAGAAAAACACATCTCCAGCTTTTAGTTTTGTAAAGGCTCCTTTTCCCATGAAACTCTCTCAGAACAAACATGATTCCAGCTTTTAGTTTTGTAAAGGCTCCTTTTCCCATGAAACTCTCTCAGAACAAACATGACTCCAGCTTTTCGTTTTGTAAAGGCTCCTTTCTGACTGACTTTTTCTGAAGCACAACTCCTGCAGAGGGGCCAGCTAAAATCCTTGCTACCCACAGATCCCCAGTACTGAAATCAGGATATTTTGTGCTGCCTTTATAGAATATACTTCGTAAACATGAATGGCATCCAGGACACTGCATTCATTTGAAAAGTAGAATATGACAGCAAATTCAGCCTTTTGCACATTGGTTCGAATTTCAGGCTTGATAAAAACCTGCAGTTCTGGAAGGGGAGGATCATCTTTAGTACATTTTGAGACCAGATGATGACAGACTAGCTGAGCTTCCGGAGAAGTCCTATCAACACTTTGGTGGCTGGCAGCACAGCTGCTGGCACCAATTAGGTTAATTAAAACTACATGGAGTGCAGGCTCCATGTGCAATTCTTAACATGGTTAGAATGGAGGCAAATGTGCTACAATTTTAACTAAAATGGGAACATCTTTAAAGCCTTTGGAATGCAGGTTTTGAATCCAGGGAATGATGAGAAGACAGAAAACCTGAATTTATACAGTCCTTAAACAGGCACCCAACAGCACTGGGATTCTCAGATTCACTGGGACTGAAAAACCCCTCTGGAGATTGTCCAGTCCCACTTGAGCAGGTTGCTGAGGGTTGTGTCCACTCAGACAAATGGCCAAACAATGCCACAATAATTAGAATAAAACTTAAAAAACCTACACAATCCTGTCTCCCTTCTATATCAAAATAATGCTACACATAAAATTTCCATATAGATAAATTATTAAGGGAGGGGCATGTGAGTATGGGAAACAAGCCCCTGTTAGTCAGTGCACTCCCCTCAATGGTACACATTTGGTCTAACTTTAAACACATTTCTGTGACCATTAAAGGCTTCCATCACTGGAGATAACAAGTCTGAGGTTCAGCAACATCTTTGACAACTGGTCTTTCCATTTCAAATTATGGGGAATTGTGAAAATCACAGGATCATAGTATCATTTAGGTCAGAAAAATTCTTCTGGTTTTGCCATTTCTGGGGTCTACAGGTCAGGGAGCTCCTGGAGCAGGCTCAGCAGAGGGTGACAAAGATGATGAAGGGACTGGAGGATCTCTGAGGAAAGGCTGAGGGAGCTGGGGCTGTTCAGCCTCCAGAGGAGCCACAACTGAGAGGGGCCCTCATCCCTGTGTGTCCCTGTCTGCAGGGAGGGCTCAGAGCGGGGACCAGGCTCTGTTTTGGGGGCCCAGCAATGGCACAGGAGGAACGGGCAGGGACTGATGCTCAGGAGGTTCCACCTGAACATGAGGAAGAACTTTCCCTGTGCAGTGACCGAGCACTGAACAGAGACCAGAGAGGGTGTGGAGCCTCCCTCACTGGAGATATTCCAGAACTGTCTGGATCCAGTCCTGTGCCCTGTGCTCTGGGTAACTCTCCTTCAGCAGGGAGTAGATGATCCACTGTGGCCCCTTTCAACCTGAACCCTTCCAGGATTCTGCAGTTTCCTAAAGCAGCCATGGTCACTGTTCTAACTGCAAAAAGCAGATGWTGGATTCCCTCCTCCTTCACCACAAATCCATTCCAGCATGATTAGCATGGAAGAAAAAAACGAGGTTTAAACTAAGACATTATCTTGTTACTGCTCCTTGTGCAGGAATTCTTATCATTTGTGCAGAAATACACAATTACTGTTGTTTGAATTCCAATGTTGGAACTGAATGCTGTTCATTCCTGCCCTTTACATCTACCTCCTCCAATTGTGTATGTCCCTGCTGCCAGGATTTGGGCAAATATATATATGTGCTCAGTATACTCAGCATTTACATCTGTTCATAAAATAATAATTTATATTAGAATATAATACTGAGCCAAAATATTAATGTTGTCTCTTCCTCGTGCCAAAAACTCGTGTGGGTATGTGCATAAAGAATGTACATACTCAGAGAGACAGTAACATCTTGTAATGCAATATGGTTGTTATACACACTCCAGACTTCCTAACAGCTGCATATTTTAATATACATAAACCCATACTTGAAAAATAATAAAATGTATTAGTTTTCCACATTAGGCATTTATGACCTAATTTAGGAGAGTATTACATCTTTATAACTTTTAAAAGACCCATTTTGATAAAACATCCCCATAAACAGACTGARAAAATCGGGGTAACAAGCATCTGTTGCTGCATTGTTTTCTTAATGGGGTAATAAACTAATAACACATTTTTATAACTTTTCACAAGAATATAAAGTATTAAAATTGAAACTGATATTGAAAAATGTTCTCATGGTCCATTTTATTTTATTTTTCCACTATGTAAAGTTACAGTACTTACCAGATTAATATTAATATATCTTAATTACGTTGACACAATGGAAATTTGCCAAAGACATTCAAAGAATGGAAATAACTTGTTATTTCCACGACTCTAATTAAGGTTGTGTATTTAGCCCATTTTATTCATAATATAGGAGTAATATGAATATTTATAGCAATGTATAGAGA
>NW_026623481.1:326350-400390 GCF_030028575.1 Malurus melanocephalus
TATTTAGAAAGGCAAATTTTGAATGATTTAATTTGAAACTACTCATCYGAACATCAGGAATTCAAACTGAATAAGCTGCTGACCTGCATTCAGAGTGGATTTTCACATTTACAGTTTACCAAAGCACCAGCAAAGGATGATTCATAGCTCTTGGGGATGGAAAGGACCATCAAACCTCACAGTGCTTGTAACACAGCCCACACAATTTTCTTGAATCGGCTCCCCAGAACCAGTAACTGTGGTTGAACTTAAGCATGGCTTTTACAGAAACATCTCCTCTTGATTTTAAATTTTCCAGTCATGGATAATCTGTCACATTCATTGGCTAAGTTATTTCAGCACTTAGTTATGTTGTTATATATATGCCTTATTTCTAGTTTGAATTTGTCTGGCTTAAATGTCAAACTGCACTAGAAGGACTCCTCACACACATCATCCTGTCAGGGCAGAGAAAAAGGCACTTCCACAGCATGGTCCATTTGACCCTTCTTAAACAGCTACCTTAAGAAGAGATAAATTACAGCCCAGAAATGCTTATTCCTCTCAATTGACTATAAAGGAAATCACAGAATCATGGAGTGGTTTGGGTTGGAAGGGACTTTAAAAACCATCTCATTCCAACCTCTGCCATGGGCAGGGACATCTTTCACTATCCCAAGTTGCTCCAAGCTCTGTCCAACCTGGTCTTGGACCCTTCCAGGGATGGGGCAGCCACAGCTTCTCTGGGCAGCCTGTCCAGTTGTGCTCACAGATGTTTGTCACTGCACTGAGACACAAATATTCCTATCTAGCCAGAGGAATCTCACCCTGAATATCCATTAACTTTGCATGCAAAGACTGAAACACCCTAAGACATGAGTTAGTTTTGTTTGGTTTTTTTTTTTAATGGGCCCTTAATGACTTGCACTGTCTTCAGTTTGATAAACTCCTGTCTCCGTGTTGGAATTTTCAAGTCTTTCACCCAATTGTTGATGTTCCCACTCAAACACAAGCACACATTTTAGCTGTGCTTGCCCCAGTACAGCAGAAAACTCTTCTATTTCCTTTTCCCCTGCCTGCCTGCCCAAGGGCTGCCCAAGGACTGCCTCAACCCTTTCAGCTACAGCACTGGATTGGCCTCATAGCATTCAATTGATTCCTCAGGACTCCAGGACACTCTCAAATCCCTACTTTGAAGATACAGCCCCAGAGACTGTGAATGTTGCCCATTTGCTTAATTTGCAGATGAAATACTTAACATCTGGCTCCTCTGGAACGAAAATAACTTGCTTACACTCCATTTATCAAACGGTAACTCAGTAACTCTTTGTCACTACCTTGTCCTCTTCATTACTTTACAATCCTCACTTAACTTTACTCCAAAAACATTTGACAAGGAAACTAGACCCTAAATAAACTACTTTTGGAGAAATGGAAAGTTGAAGAGCTTGCAATGTAAATTTTCCAAACCTGCAGCACTCACTATGAATGCAGAGCTCCAGCCACTCTGTCTATATCATAAAACACAGCAGCATTGGGGATTTCTCAGAGCAACCAGCAAAGCCTCATTCATAGAATCTTGGAATCATTTAGGCTGGAAAAGACCTTTGAGATCATCATGTCCAACCACTAACCCAGCACTCACAGCTGAACCATGTCCCCAAGTGCCATTTACTGAGCACTTCCAGGGATGCTGATTCCACCACTGCCCTGGGCACTTTGTTCCAATGCCTGACCACCCCTGCACTGAAGGGATTTTTCCTAATTTTTCCAACCTAAACCTTCCCTGGTGTACTTTGAGGCCACTTCCTCTTGTCTTATCACTTGTTACCTGGGAGAAGAGCTCGACCCCCACCTGGCCACCACCTCCTTTCAGGGAGTTTTAGAGAGGGATAAGGTCCCCTTTATTCTCTTTACATTGGTAAAGCCTCAGTTATAATGGTGACAAGCAGAACTTCCAATATCCAGGGCTATTCTTGGGATTTATGTCAGAAAGTAAAGAAAGCCAAACAGTTGCTGCTGATTTTAGGCAGCTGAATAGTGCCACATCACTTCAAAGTGAAATATTACTATTTTTTTGGAAAAAAACATTATTAGAAACTTTTAACCCACAATTCCTCAAAAATAAACTTTATGAAGCTGGGAATGAATTCTTTCCATGAAAAAATAAGAAATATAAGGGTTTGCTTCAGCAACCTGAAAGGAAATTATGCTTTGATGAATTGGGAAGTATGTAATAAATTAGGGGAAGCAAATAATACTCTGCATTGTAACTTTTGCTCACAGGCATGGCTCTAAGTAAGTTTTTTGCCCTAAAGTACAACCGATAAAAGTTCCAGGCTGAATAACTCAGGACCAGTTGGATTTTTATGTCCCTCTGAGAGCTCTCATGTCAAGCTGCCAGCTCAGGCTGAATGTGGATAAATTGGAATTTCTCATCTCCTGCCTACTCCAAATCCTCCATCTCCATCCATCAATAACCTCATGTCCCCCACCATTGTGGTGTGTAACGTGGGCATCATCTCTGATGCTGGATACTCTGCTCACACCCAGAYTGAAGCTGCATTTTGTATTTTTCTTTCCAAATAATAATTCCAGTGGCACRTAACAGCCTTTCTTACCCTTTATGCGGATTCCAAATTTATCTCTGTGGAATTCACAGAAACACTGAGGAATTCAGCTTTGAAAAACATTTTCTTGTTTGTATCAAATCATAAGGATGCTGCCAAGCCCATTTCTCYCACCCATCACTTTGATTTTCCTTTCAGCCACATGCATTAAAAGCTGCTTTCCATTTCCCCTCATGACACATCCTCCTCCTGTGCAGCAGCACATCTCCCATCAAATGTCACATTCCAACCTGGATCACCTCTTGCCACTCTGCTGTGCACACACCAAACACTCAAGCCAGCACATCTCCTGCAGCATCTTTTTGGTAGGAAGATGCAAACAGCAGATGAACATCATCACMCACTGTCACTTCATTCTTAAAGCTCTTCTGTGACTCATACAGGAAAAAATCTCTTACAGACTGGATAATTTACATACTGAGGCCACTTCCTCACCAGCTAAACAATACTAGYTCCTTTTACTCTCCTGTTTATCTTATCAAATCTTGTCATTTGTCATGTCTCTATATTGCAAAAATCTATTGAGCCATCATTAACTTCTCTTCTGCATTTGTGTAAGATTAATAATACAGAGGAATTAATGATAAGGAATAATAAGATGAATAATAAGAGAAATACAGAGGAATCMTGGATCTTGACTCATGTTCTTATATTGAAAAACATTACTAGAAATATTTTTGCCCCCTCTTTTAAAGTTAAATTTATTTTAAAAGTGAATTTTTAATTTTAAAATTTACTTCTATTATGAAAGTTGAAACTCCAGCAAAAAAAATCCTCCTTTAAAGAAATAGCATAATACACCTTAAAAAAAAATACAAATACTCTCCCTCCCTGCCCCGCCTCCCCCCACCCTGTGTTCTTTTTGTATTCTTTTACATAATTCAGGTTAAGCATTCAAAATGTTTCATTACTTCTGATAATTTTGAACTGGATATAAAATTATGTCTCAAAATTAGTATTCCCTGATCACATAAATGACTTTCAACATGTTCTAAAGAGCCATAATTAGTAGCATTTTTATCTACTTGTTGAGCCATCCAACATTTCTCTTTTGTACCTAGTTAACTCTTTTTAYCACCTAAATACTTCTGTAGTAAATTATGGACAATGATGGGCCTCATCCACCCCGTGGGGTATTAAATCCCAAGTTTCCTAACGTGGCAACAAGCATACACCTTTCTTCTGTACCATCTGCTCCATTTTTTTTTTAACATCCCTCTATGCACAATGGTGAGATTGTTTTAACTTTCTTGTTAACAGATTCAGAAAMAGCTGAATGCTTTTTCTCAGAAGCACTTAATCCACTCTCCAAATCTCCACTACATCTTCTGAGGGTAATTTAAGCATCATATCTAAACACCAATTAGAATTGGAGTTTTCTTGATGGTAAATATGAATAACTTGTCTTTCTTGCAAGGAAAAAAAATACCCAAACCCTTCAACACTGACAAAATTACCTCATGAAATTACTGTTTCTCACTTCCAGGCTGTTTGCAATGCAATAATTCTGTATGGAGACTGCTTGCTTCCAGCAGTTTTAGCACCTTCTGCAGTAAAACTAACACATGTGGATCTCTGGAGAGTCTTATTTTTTTCCTGTTGTCCCAATTCTTTGCCATCAAAAATGACAATCCTGTCAGCACATCAACACATTTTAAGAGTGACCTGTGCCAGTACACAGCCTGGAATGTTGCATTAGTACAATTACTCCAGGCTGGATGCTACTCTCTTCACCACTTACTGACTGCCAGTGCTAGCAACCCTATGCAAACATTTAGTGTGTGATTTTTATTCTTATTTTTATTGTTTGGGGTTTTTTTTCCTTATGATTTTTTAAATTTCTTATTATTACTTATTCTTATTTTTCTCCTAGCACTACTGGAATTTAAATTATGTGAAATTAGAGGCATATAATTCTTAGGTAGAGCTGCTGGCTGTGGAATTYATTCCAAATTAGTAAAGCAGAACTGGATGTTTTTTAACCAACCAGGTATACTCCAGGTTCCATAATCATCCTGCAACTGAAGCCTGAAGGAAACCACTTATTTCATTCACGTTCTCAGGGCTTTGCAGAATAGCTCAGGGTCTTGATGAAAGCCCAATATCTTACATTTTCATCCATGTGCATATTAACTAACATAAATACCCCCAGAGACAGGAAAGTATCTTACCAAGGAAAAATCCCTCTTCAAATCCCCTCTCCTGAGACAGTCATGGAGGAAAAGGGTGTAACTTCTACTAATAAGTAACTAAAGAATTTAATTGCTGTGAAGGGAACTGAATTATCCAGGGGGATATAACTGGGAGGAAGTGGCTTGGTTTAAAAGCAAGAAAAAACATCTTGATTGTGAAATTTTGTCACTKTAGAACAGCAGATACAAGAGATGCACCAGAAAGCCCTGGCTGAATCTTAATCCTGAMACTGGAAACCACAGTCACAAATAAAAGTACAGCAGCCCACAGCACTAAAAACTGACTGGTATTTGATTAACTGTTTTCATTTTCTTAAGTCTGATGTTTCTTCCTAGAATTTTCCTTCATTTTGTGATTTTTCCTTAGTTCTGCTAACACCAAAATATTGACCCACTGCTGTATCCTATTTAAGTGTAAAGTCTTTAAGTATCTTCCAAAACTTTCCAGTGAGGCAAATATTACAAGGTGAGAAAAAGAATCTGCTTTTAATTTCATCCCATTTTATGTCTGAAGAAKCCTTTTCTCCTATGTGCAATAAATAATAATAATAAAAAAGATATTGTGGCTGAAATAACAGATGAATTGAAACATATATTACTAATAATACCAGAAGCCTCAATTTAGCACATGCTTTTGTCAGACTGAAGGTACAATTTAAAAATTAAGCACATGGCTGCTTTGCTGAATTGAGGTTTACACAACCTTGAAGCTAAAGTCAGAAAGCTGGAATAATACAAAGCCTCAGGGAAGGAACACAGAAACTCCAAAATAAAATCCGAAAAATGTGTTCAGTTGCCTCAAACTCCACGTTTTCACTTGATTTTGCTAGAGAAAAACTTCCAAGCAGCACCAAGTGTGGAGCCAGGCTTCCTGTAATGGGTCTAGCTTGGAGAAAAGTTAAACTTYGGTGTTAAAGAGATTTTCTAGCAAACAAATGACTGTGTTGTCTTCAGAGGGATGAGGGGAGGATGAGCACCTTTGCCTCTGGGCATGGAGAGGACAGGAGAACAAACATGAGGCAATCAAACATCGTTTGTACTGCTGCACGCTCAATAACTTTTTTTTGTTGTTAGTGGTACCAAAGATTGAAATGAGAAGTGACACTTCACTGAGTGGGACACGATAAATGGAGTGGAAAAAAGCACAAAATCTCTGCTTATATTCAGGAATCTTTTGTAGTCTCCTGTGTGCAATGCCAAGCTCAAAAAGTACTCAAGTTTGAGTGCTATTACAGGACTAAAGGAACAAGAATAGCAACTAAAATGGAAARTAACAGATKATAAGAGTTAWAATAAATAAATCTCCACCYAGTCTTGGTAAACCCAGATTATTAYCTGCYYCTTTCCACATTTACTCTGTTATTCTAGAGATTTTACATTCTTTATTTGCAAAGTGACAAGTCAGGGATGCCAGAGATGTCCACAGGTTAGAGCTTCTATCGTGGAATCACAGAATCCCAGAATGGTTTGGGYTGGAAGGGACCTTAGAGACCCCCCAGTTCCAACYCCTGAGGCAGGGACAGCAGCCACTAGAGCAGTTTGCTCCAAGCTCCATCCATCCTGTCCTGTTATCCCAGCTCAATACAACAGGACACAACGTCTGTCAAGCATCAGTCATGTGAGCACCACCGAAATTGAAGATTCTGTTAACGAGAAATTAGGTTTCATGCAATTCTTCTTCAACTGCAGGGTAATTCCAAGTCAAACAGCCTTACTACATGATCCTAAAGTTCTCATAATGTTTCATCCAGACAGCTCACATCCTGTGCTAAGGAGCTGGGCAGCTCTGCTGCCGACTCACAGCTGCTGCATCTCACACTGAGCTGGCTCAGAGCAGCACTGAGAGTGAACTGACAACTACGAGCAGCTCCAGCTCAGAAAGCACTTTTAAATCTTTCAGGGAGAAAAAAATATGAATGAACTCTCAGGTTCAAGGGAAATCTGAAAGAATGGTATAAAATACAASTGCAACCAATCTTGTATTATATAATGGTGTAAATACATGGTATTGTCCATAGTCTAACATATAAACATAAAAACATGAAATCTTCAGGGAGCTGCTCTGCTATTCTGTGCAAAGACAAGTAAGAAAAAGACACTTTCCTTTTAAGAGTCTTCAAATTTGTTCTTCAACAACCAAGTTTCTATTATTAACCTTTGTACYAGGATATACCTGCTGCATGGATGCAATGCCACTGTCTTTACAAAAATTAATGCATTTTTATAAAAGAAGGACATATTTATCTTTGTAAAGTATCTTGGAACACTTAATAAAGTTACCTTTTTGTCCCAGTATCTGCTCTAGAATTCTAGTTCTCACCTTAGCCTTGAATTACATATTGATGTATTACACATGAGACTGCCTTGAGCAAAGTACCAGAACTCAGATTCTCATCCATACCAAGGTTTTTCAAGACTCTCAGGAGGCACATAAGAATGTACACGTTTAGAAAATAACATTTTCTTACCCTCAGATCCTTGTACATGATGACAACTGTGCTTGAAATGCCTCTAGCATGTATTTGAATCTGGCCATACAGTTAGGAGAAAAARATTATATAAGGTTTTTGAGATTAGGAGTTGCTTCGAAATGCCTTTAGTATGCATTTGAATTTGGTCATACAGTTAGGAAAAAATAATYACRTAAAGTTTATGAGATTAGGARTTGCTTTTGTTTATATGAGAGATTCAGCTGATTGCAAACCTTATGGTTCACTTACCTTCTTACTAACAGACCTAGCAAATTTCTTTGACAAAGCAGATTTTTTTAACCTTTAGTTATGAAAAATGATAAAATTTTGCAGTGTGAGCTCCTGTGTTGAGCAAGACATGTTTTGTTCTGCACCTCCAGCGTAACAGGATTGAGCAGGCGGTGACACMACAGAGAACCCTCCACGTGGCTGTACAAACTGAATTAACAGAGCCATTCCATGCCAGTGTCTCCTGCCTCAACAGAACGACATCCATGCTGCCTGGAAGCCTCACGTGCTGCTTGCAACAATTCATGCACTGTGTTGCATAGTGGGACACTGATGTATGTGCAATCCAAGAATTTTAAATATCCCCACGGGATATCAAGTACTATCCAGAGCGTTTGTAAATGTTTTCCCAGTGCTCTGCAGAAAGGGAGCCAGTTCTTTTCAAATTGACTTAAATGGCATTTTTGTCTTATCTAAAAATCTATGTTCCTGTTTAATAAAATCATCTGGGCAACTTACTGCTTCATCAGCACTGCAAGCTCATGCACTCATTAATAAATTCTGTTTGAGCGTTAAGATTACCCCCAGTGGGGACAGCTGGGAAACTGCAATATAAAGTCAAGCAGCACATTTAATGACCAATGAACTTCTGGAAACTTAGTCCAAAATGATACATCATTGTGTCAGACACTCTTAAGCATTATGCAGCTTGCTCTACCTCTTTAGAAACATGAAACCCCCTGAAACTGCTACCACAAAYTGGGAACCTTTTAAATTATTGCCAAGCCACCTGCTTTTCTCCAAGAAACTTCATAAAACTCTCCAAATTAGTAATGTCATTAAGTAAAGCTTACAGAACTGTTGTTATTCTGAAGGAGAATTAGCTGTTTAGCTTAAGGAAACCAACAGGGATTTTTATAATGGAAAGAACTGTCATGTATATTGTATAATCTATTACAAATGAAATGCTTTAAAATATTCCTGAATATGCTATTCTTTCACATTTCAATCTTTCTGGGAGAAAACCCTATTAACCATAATCTTGGGATTAAACCCATCTGATGAAGAAGTTCAGGAGAGGGGATGTGAAAGGTTTTCAATCACTTTATGTGTCTTCAAATGCTATTAAGAGCCATATAAATCAAATGTCCCATTTTACATTTCTGAACAGCACTGGAAGAAATAGTGCTGGGATYGAGGAGGGAGCCCCATTTCCCCTGCTCCTTCTCTTTTTTGAATGGCCCTACACAGAGCGGGCRAGGATGGATTATGGGAATGCCTTCTGTCGAGGAGTCAGCCAAAACTGTGCCATCTCATCTTGGAGCAATTTATCCAATGAGATGATTTAGAGGACAGTTCAGTGGCACCATTTTTGGAAGGCAAAAGCAGAAGGGAAGGAATATAAATCAAAGGTGACTGGCAGGTAAAGGATATATGCAGCAATCAGCCAAACCATGTGCACACTGGCACAAATTCAACAAGATCATTTATAAAAATTTTAAGCCAGGAGTACACAAAAGGGGGTCTGGTGCTAACTAAATCCACAGATAGATTACACGCCACTGAAATAAACACTTCCAGATGCTGGCATACAAAAACCTTTTACAGAAAGAAATGTTTTCTTTCATAAATCTGAAAGGAGGAACCTTGGGATGGGGGTTGGGAGAGAAGGGAACAAGATTTCCAAACTGAGATTTGACTTCCTACTGGTTTTATAGAATAATAACTCATCGTTTTCAAACACACAGTGTTAACACTGTASAGTAACAAATAACTACAGACAACAGCTTGAAGTACAGATAAAGACATCTTAAGTATGTAACTATTTAATGACACAAAATGCCTTTYWTYTSMTTTTAAAAKSARAAGAAAGCATGAAAATGTCAATTTGACTTTTTCTGTATTAGAAACTGAATGTGTAGCCRAAGGGAAAGTTTTCAAATGCCTTTTGACATAAATGCATACATTTCATTTTTGAGAAGTGATTAAGAATGAAATCCTAACTTCTTCAAAATCAGTATCAATTGATTCTGAATATCAATATGGGCAGTCTATATTTTACAGGACCCTAAATATCAGAGATTTTTTATTTGGTTTCCATGTAACTAATTTCTTTCGGAAACAGCATTCAAAACTTTTTATCATTCAAGTGCTTCAGAAAAATTTAGCTGTGCTGTATCCACACTGTGTTTATCAAAACAATTACTGAAGATTATATTCTAGAACTTCTTCTCACTATGACTTTGATCTGAAACAGGCAAAAAGAGATTTCTTTCAATTAAGAAGACTAAGTTGCAGACCAAATCCTCTGGTTCCAATTCCAGGTGGAGTCTCCTTTTCTTGGGAATACCCCAAAATCATCCTTTTTCCTGGTTCCAATTCCAGGAGTCTCCTTTTCTTGGAATGCCCCAAAATCTGTTGGACACAATCCTGTGCCAGGTGCTCTGGGGGACCCTGCTTGAGGAGGGAGTTTGGAGCAGGAGACCTCCAGTGGTCCCTTTCAAACTGAACCCTTCTGTGACTCTGTGGATTGTGAAACTGAGTTTTTCTTGAAGTTTAAGATGCTTAGACCAAACTTGCTTTTCAAAATGTCCTCTTCCACAAATTTCAAACTGACACTCTATCCTTTGTATTTTTAAAGTTTCCCTATCTTCTTTCTATCCCGTGAATCTGCTGGTTTAGTCTCTCACAAGCTCAGCTTTGCCAGGTCTTCAGCTACTATTCCACAGGTTTTATTTTCTAGGGGAAATTAATAGGGTCAAAAGCATCTTTATTATATTGAAATTATTAAAGATCTGTGATGAACCGCTGTGATTTTCACCACAGAAATTGATTTAAGTAATTGCATAAAATGAGCTCAATCAGGAACAATAACAAGCATTTAAAAAGCAYCAGAAGTGAAAGACCTTGACTAAATATGTAATTTGATTGTGAAACTATGATTACCATGTACATGYAACCTCCTGAAGTCCACATGGGATACTTGCATTCATTACTTAAGAATCCCTAAGAGTACAGGCAGGGTTCTATAAGGCCCAAATAACCCAAGCTTTTGCCAAATCACATTTTTTGGTGTGCATGATCTTCATGCAGGGAATGTCACAGTATTACAAAAACCTGTTGGTAAGTATTCATTGTTTTATGCTGCAGAGGYAATTTTATGAGAATCAAATATTTAACAAGAGAAGGTTTAGATTACCAAGTCTTTTCTCACTGAAATGCCTGGGAGGCTGAAGGAACATTCTCCCCAAAACATAAATTCCCAAAGAAATGTTAGTTAAACCCCTGTTCATTCAATACATCCCATTTACACACAGGCTGCTGAACAATGGTCACTGTCTGCCTGTGCAGGATTACAATTTACATTTGTGAGCTCAGTTTCTCTTAACTAAACATCTAAAGCATTTCATTCCAGAGCTGGCATAACCTAAAGACAAARAATCTGCTTTGGAAACATTTTCTTGTTCTTTTTGCCCGTGGTCTTCTACTGTTGCAGCTGACCACTTGGCTTTTTGTTTCAGAGAAAAGGATCTCAGCTGTCCTTTTTGCTGGAGCTGTTCTCGTGGTCACAAGTACTGCTCATGAACTGTTCATGCACCACTTACAGCTGCTCCTACCAAGATTCCAGGTAAGAACTGTACATTATTCCCAGAATAAATACTCCGAAAGAATTACTTGTTTGCTATCCCAACTGTTTGAAACACAATCAATTCAAATAAATTAATTTCTCTAAAGACAAAATGCTTGTATTCCTGGTAAGAAAAATCCAACTGATATTTTTGTGAACACCTTGGTGCAACAAATACTATTATTTGGAATAATATTTGGGAGAATATTAGGATTATTCCTTCGGGCCTAATCAAGATTGGATATCCCTTTCACGATATACTTCTTTAACTTAAATGCATTCAGAAATAGACACAGGTACGGCACATGGAATTGCATTATCCCATATGATGGAGAATTCCATACTTCCCATTCCTGTCTTGCAAAATTACATGGTGCTGTTGTTTAATATTTCTCTGATTTCTGAAAGTCTAGACAATGTTTTAAAGTAGRAAACACTGAGCAACACCCAGTACTGCTAAAAGAAAATATTTGGATAAAATATTTGTCCAAACTACCTTAGACATGAGACAATGCAGAAGAATCCAGAGTACACTTGCTGCTTTCCATTGTGGCTTGCACTTGGAGACAAAACCTAAATGSCCTAATTATGTTAGTCATTCTGACATAGCTATTAAGGTCAAAATAAATGCAAACGGATCATTTTCACTGGTTTAATGTTAGTTCTCATTTACCATATGATTACAAAACTTTTTAAGTGTTGTTTCTGTCCAAACCAACATCCATCAAATGCTGCTAAAGAATAAACTGTAAAGCTTAACTCTTCTTCCAAAACCAAGTCCTTAGGGACASTTATCACCAAATCAGATGGAAGGGAGTGACAATCATGATGAAACAGCAAAAAAAGGGAAAGATGTGAAAAAATATCAGTGTTCATGATTTACAAATACATATTTACTATCCTAAGGAAACAAAAGAATACGTATTTAAAAAAAATAATATATTCTATATTTTCTTTCTAAATTCTGTGTATGGGACTGAGCTATTCAGTAGCATGAAGCTTTTTCATTCCTCAACTCCGTCTTTTTAAAAAAGTGACTCTCTGTAAGTACTGCTGGGATGCAATTGGCAGCTCTCTTCCCACATCACCCATCCTTGTGTAGGACAACATAACWGTTAAATTTCCTTCTCCTAACTAGAAAACCCATCCTCTGGTGGTTTGGGTCCAGATTTGAACTCTATGAATGCAGCAGGCCCTTGACAACTGCCAGTCTSTTGGTTATTACACTGATCCATAAAATTACCCCTTCTAGTTCCTTCAAAGAGTTCAGGGAAGGGTTTAGATCCTGATACAAATTCCCCCTCAGACACTGCAGAAAGCAGCTCAGACTTCTGAYGTTATACCAAGGTTTTGCACTGCCTACACTGTGTCACAGAACTCCTGCTGCTGAGATCTGAGGAAATGGCCATTTGATTACACAAAAATCTGCAGCAGGACTGTTAATCTATTTCCTCATGTTTGGTTACACACGTGCCACCACACCTCACTGTCATTTAAGGATATTTGTTATGGCAGTCTGCATTAATGCAGATTGCAGAGGGTTAATCAGTGCTCCATCCACGTGTTTGCCAAATTAAGACACAGAAGTCCTGACTGCCAAATGGACAATGGTCATTGCCAGGCCCCTCCCCAAAATTGCCAGTGAAGGGACTCATAGGGAAATGATCTAAATGCAGACTCTGCAATACCTCTCAAAATACTTTTCCTGACGTTCTCATTAGAAGCAGAATCGTGTTACAGCCCTACAACATCGGTAGGCATCCAGAAGCTGACCCAAGATTCCCTCTTATTCTTGGCTTGTTCAGGGGGAACAAGATCTGCTCCTCTCATCAACCACGTTGACTGTAGGTAATGGTAACAAAYTAAATTGTTCGGTTGCACTGTTTGGGAAGTTCACAAGACTGGAGGACATAAAAAAAAAACCCAACCCAAACCAGAGTATTTTACTATAACTTGTGGTTGAATTAAAAATTTGAACTTTGGTTAAGAATTGGCCAAACCACTTYTAGTGAGGGTCAGGGAAGGAAGAATCACCTTTCTGCAACTGTTTATGTGAGCTCTTTACTTTTTTTGAAATGAAGTTAAATCCATTCTCTGCTTTCAGAAGCTATTGCCATATTCTTAGCTACATCTCTTAGCAAACTTCTGCTAAAGACATTTTTCTATTTTGGACTGTAAATTCTATCCAACACTTTACGTGATATTAATCTWTGATTTTTGAAGGGCAAAAGAGAAAGGAGAAGTTATGTAAAGAAKTCATTGCAATTGTGTATCAATGGTCATTAAGAAACCAAACATTTACTGCCATCTACAGAAGGACGGATTAGTTTGGGCACTAGGAAAATTCCAACTTCAAGTACTCATTTTTTCTTATTTTCTCCTGTTCCTTGCTTCCGAAGTCCCACTATTTCCTTTATATTTATAGCCTTCATATACTTCTGTATCACTTTTATGTGGATGAATTCACCTAATTCAGAATAAATTTCTCTTTCTAAAATCTCTCAGAAACTGGGCATTTTCTCCCTGATTTTTAGGAGCTGAGATCCTGTTTGGTGGATTTTGTTTGGCTTTTCCCATAATGATTTCTTTGAYATTATTTTCTAAATGCAGATATTCTGAGGTAAGCAGGATATATACCACACAGAACAGCAGATAAGAAAATTACCCCAATTTATGACATTGGAGATGGACTKCTTTCACCTTTTCATCAGCTGAAAAAATTAAATAAAGAATTCGTTTGGCTGCTCTGAACAATGGGTTTGCAATTTGCATAGAAAAAATGATGGCAAAACCTCAGAACCCATCAGTGTTTTACCACAAGGTCGGTTCTATTACATTTCAGTGAAGGTTCAAAGTTGTCTAAAAAAACCATTCTCTTCTTTCCCCAACCGTAAATGTGTCACTTGAGAGTTCAACTTCCAATAGGAGCAGTATCTGACACACAACTAATTTTAGAATATAAAGTGCTCTTCACCATATTGGAATACATATAATTTAAAATAACTGTAAACCTAAACTTTGGAAAAACAGAAAATTCAAGCACTAACAAAAAAGCATAATTTGTAATTGAAAGAAAATAATATTTAAAAGGGAAAAAAAACCCTTTTTTTTGTCTTTCCAAAAAGAGACAGAAATTACTAAGTTTTATTTCCCAAGAGAATTATGCCACTTTTATAAAGAAAATTACAGTCACCACAAATTGCTCTAAACAATTCCAAAGCTTCTTCATTTGACCACTTGAAAATCAGAGTTCTTTAAGATTATAAATATAACTTTTTATAACTCTGTTATTACGTACTGTGAATGGGGAAAGGGGGCCAATCTTGTGGCCGTAGCGTCGAATGGCCTCTCTGATGTGGCTGGGCTGGATGGCATCACTTTGAGCCTCCATCCCACAGGCTGCAGTGCTCTGCAAGAGAAAAACACATAAATTGTTACTAAATCAAAAACACACAACAGACCTACAGTGCATAAAGTATGAAAATAAACCTTTATAAAATGGACCAATTTTTTTTTCCTAAGGATACACATCATTGCCACCACACACTGCATCRCAGAAAAAAACCTATTAACAAATTAAAGAGGACTTTTACATGAACTTTGCTTAAGAGACCCAAAGAACACCATGTTAGTCCTCTTAAATCTTTCACCTAGTGCTGCTCTGTGTTGCAATTGAAAAGAGAAGAAAATATTCAAATTAAAATGAAAGGGTCATATAAGTCATGCTGCAATAACCACAGAAACTATTTTTAAAACATTTCAGGCTCTTATTATGATGTCAAGGGGTGGGGAAAACATTGAACAAGCACCCGAAGTGGAAAGCAATTGGACATCAAAATCACCATTGAGTAGTAAAAAATTGAGATTTGAAGCTGAGATGTGACATAATAGTACTAGAAGGATGCAAAAAAAAATTAATTACCTCAAACTGGAAAGTTTAAAAATTTCAAACGATTATGGGCACTAAATAGGTAAAAATAAGAATTCACTGCTACTGGCAAACTGATTGCACAATAATTTTTCTGGGATTTTAAAGGAAAAAGTTACTCTTTTCTCCTTGCTAGTCACTCTGATGTTGATTTAGGCTCCACCTAGACATGGCTGCTTGCCAGAATTCAGATGACTTATCTAATGATGGCTGCTTGGCAATAAATTCATGAAAATTGTATTAGTGAGTGCACTGAGAATGTCCAAAACTTTAATTATACACTGAAGTTTAATGTACACACTCACACAACCTCCTCATACATTCACATCATGTCCTAATGCTCTCAAACTTGGGAGGTTTTTTACAAAATGTTTTATTTTCAAGAGAGTTGAGTCCGCTGGAGCCTGAGTACACACAGAATTATTCACAATTTGATGGCAGATTCTTCTCCTGCTGATTGACATCCATAAAGGAAATATGAAACTTGAACATTTTCTGCTGGACTGAGCCTTCATATGCTAAAAATAGTATTTTCACCAAGTTAACTTGTTTGTCTCAATGCCTCATTTATATCCAGTTGATACCTAACCAAATTGGATAAGTCATGAGAACATTKCATTAAAACTGTACACTTTTTGGAATATAATTATTTTCAAAGGCATTTAATCAAACACTAAGAAGATAAAATAAACTCAAAGCACCAGTAAAATATAATGTATCAAAATCTACATCTCCAGCTGAATTTCTGTTCCTAGGAATTATAATGAACATCAGCCACAGAAACGAAACATAATCAAATATAACATAAAAATGGAAGAGGAAAAAGCAGAAGTCTTTCCAGGATTCACTAAAAGCTCTCTAACCAGAGTATAATAAAGACAGGAGGAAGCTGAACACTTCAGGACTATCCACAGCACTGACGACACTAGAAGAAAAAAATACATCTTTTTCTACCTATCACTGTAAAAATCACTGATTTTACCCTGAAAAGTGAGTATTTTTAATAAGGAAAACACATTCTAAAATCCCAAGTCACTCCATTGCTTTTCAGCAAAATGAGCACTGCCATCACATTTTTTCAAAACAGCCCCAAGTGAGCAACACAGGCCTTCCTATGCAGTTTATTTAATCACATTGATTTCTCTTGTGGGTTTTAGGTACATATATCCATCTCAGATAGAACACAGGGACTCTACAACAGCMGACAAGAATTGTAACATTTACATTTCACACTCTGCATATGAAACGTCTCTGTTTTATGCAAAGTTAACAAATATTTAGCTTGAATGCAACCAACTGGTGTAAAAATAAAGCAAGTCAGGCAAAGTTTTTAAAGGCAAGGGAGGCAGTCACGTAAGGCTGCTGAGATCAGGAAAATCACAAGCACCTCTTTGCCTATTTTGCTTATTTAAAGGTTTTGAACTTTAAAACCTGTGCTCACTGCCTGTGTCAGAGAAGGGGATGATGATCTGGGATGGTGGCTCTTGCTGTGCCTGTAGAATATCTTAGAAGCAGCAGCAGTCACCTTACAAAACCCAGTTTGCAGACATTATTAGCAAAATTCAGCATAATTCTGACAGAAAAAACAACAAACCACATTTGGCCCTACAATAACAATGGCCATTAATATACGATATAGGTTAAAATTAATATTTAAAATGAGACTGTGAGGGGTGTGAGGCCCTGGTACAGGGTGCCCAGAGAAGCTGTGGCTGCCCCATCCCTGCAAGGGTTAAAGGCCAGGTTGGATGAGGCTTAGAGCAACCTGGAATAGTGGAAAGTGTCCCTTCAAACCCAGCAGGGGTTTGAAACAAGATGAACTTTAGGGACCCCTCCAACCCAAACCATTCTGTGATTCTGTGATGATTTTTGAGGATGTGTTGGTTTCTTCTTAATTTTGTTTCTCCCTCCAGAATTGTGTCCCAAATACCTTTTTTCTTTTTCTTTGCTTGGATTTGGTGGAGTCCTGTCCAATTCCACCATTTCCCAAGGCTGCTGAGGGGGTTTTCCCAAGGTGTTGCTGTCCTGCTGATGCTGGYGGGGTGGGTGTAGGGGGTGGTGTGTTCTCAGGGGAGTCAAGACTGGTCTTCACACTTGCTGACTGCCCTAGGAGATGTGGCTGCAAAAGCAAGATGTCAAACAGCCATGACACAATCAAATCACAAATAAACGCCACCCCAATTACTGCCTTCTCAGGTTTCTTCTTGGAAGAGATGCAATACAGACTTTGCTTTTCTCATTCTAGGAGTTACTATAATATCAGTAAAGTATCAATGCATGCAACACTGCACTTAGTGCACCTGACAATTTTGAAAACTTTAATCTCCAAATCTGCAACAGAGCCTTGAACTTGAGTGCCTTCTTGAGCCTTCTGTCTCATCTTGAGAGAGAAGGAATTTTCAACCAAGAAAAGAGGACTTTTATTTAATTATAAAGATGCTGCTAAGAATTTAACATTCATGAATTTAAATGTCTTTCCATCTAAATCCATAACTCCAAAGTTCACAAATTCCATAACAGAAGTCTGTATCAAGAGCACATTCAATAATGTGTACTTTGGAAGAAAAAGCATGTCAAAGCAAAAYATAAAATGCATTAATATGTGAAAAAGCAAGTTTTACCTCAGTAGAGTTGTGGTACTGTATGAAGGTGGCAGATATAGCATGACTGAACGGGTCACCAGCTTTGGGAGCCATGTCCTGTTTAACCAGAAGGGCCAAGTCCACTAACTGGAGGGGAAAAACAGGTGGGGTTATGACATGGTACTAAAAATGCCACTGTAAAAATGGGAGAGTGATGATTGTGGGTTGAGGCAGAATATTCTTAGTGTTCCTCAGATAAAATAAAATTATTCAGATATTTCAGCTTAAAGAATCTTTCTTTTCCACTTYTGTAAATATATGGAGCAATCTACCTACCCAAGAGGGTTCAGCTTGGCACTAAGGTAACATTTTGTTTTCCAGGAAATCCTTCTTTCTAATCCAATTGTGCAATGGGATYGAATGAGCCTCAGTGCACTGCCAAAGGTCACATAGCAAAGTGTGTGGTTTCAGTTTGGACTTGAAAAAGGTTCGTGCTGGACTCCCCTCTCCTCTGCAGCCATTATAAAACATTTCTATTTGTGTCTGAGATGGATGAACACTGTACAGCACACATCTGTCATACAGCAAATGGAAAGACAGGCTGGATTTTTGAGTTGGTCTAGTGGGAGGGATCCCTGCCCAYGGCYGGGAGTTGGAAATGGATGGGCTTTAAGGTCCCTTCCAACCCAAACCATCCCATAACTCCATGAATCCAGTTAGCTGGGATAGATGAATGAGTGACTGCCTTTCTGAAGGGGCTTACAACCCACTCACTGAGGCTGAAGGACCTCCAAGAGTAATTAATTCATTTTCACTGGAGTTCAATCAGTCCCTTACCTGGGCCACAGTCTCATATGCTAAATATGCCAAAATCTCCATTGCAACTGCATTTGGCTTTATTTCCATGCTGCTACAGTCCAACCAGTCACGGAACTTGGATGCTTTCTTTGCTGTCAGGTAAAACCGTGAGGGGAAAAGGAAAAGTTAACAACAGGGAGGCAAAATAAACCATTTTTTTGGGTTGCAGAAAAAAAAAATACAAAAGTGAAGCAATTAGTGTGGGTGTGATTTGACTGGGCAAAGAAGGAATTATTCAAAGTGGAACCAGTGGGGGAACACTTCATTTCATACATTTTGGAGACACCTAAGAACATTGCATAAAGAGRAAAAACACAAGATAATCAACCATACGGGAGATTTCAGAACAAGGAAGGGTCAGCCTCAGAGGAGTGTGGACAGGACAAACCTGGTTGGTTCAGAATATATTATTGTAAAATAAATAAAATTATTGTATCAAATCTTTGATGAATAAGAGAAAGCACTAAAAGAAATCAACACAAATAYGATGCCAAATAAACCTGATATAACTGTATTAACAATAGCAAAGACAAATGAAGGACAGAAGAACTTGGAAGTCCTGGTTTTAACTTTACAGGGCTGAGGTGCTGACAAGTGAGCTAAAATTATTTGTGGAACAGTGTTTTCTMAGTGTGGTTTGGATATAAAGAAATAAGAATAGATGAAGATGTGCAAATATCAATGTTCATACGAAACTTCACACTGGTAATGGGTGAGATCACTTCAGAAAAAGGGCAGAGAAAAATGTGGGACAATGAAATGTAATATTTACTTAGACAGTAAAAGGAGGAAAAAAGAGGATGATCTTACTTAGGTCAGTGGTGGACAAGATGATCACAGAAATCTGTGGACAGAAAGGAGCTATTAAGACAGAGGTCTTAATGAGGGTTGTTTGTGAGACAGGACAACCAAAATGAAGTGAATACAAGGTGGAAAAATCATCTGAAACAAACAGAAACTCTTTCAAAAGAGTTTTCAATCAGGACTAAAAAGATACAGACAAGTCAGGTGTTAAACAGGAAAGAAGTCTGAATAATGGTTATTTTTATTTAGGAGGGAATGAGAAGGCTACATTGCATCACTAAAGAAAAAAAAAAAAGAATCAAAGAAAAAGAAAGGAGTATGAGAAGGGTGAAGGTGACCAAATGAGCACAAAATGTTCCCTARAATTTGAATTTGCAATTCCATAATACTTAATCCTTTAGGGGACCTTTTCTTTTTCCCGTATTTAAAAGTGCAGAAATATCTGGAGCTGTGATTATCAATRTATATTTTTAGAACAGGTTTCTTGAAGTCCCTTCCAGGTTTATTCTCTTGTGACACAGTTTTTATGGTTTCTATTACAGTAATATACTTCTTTGAACATAGTAACACAATCAACTTTTACTGAAATAAATAAGTAAAAAAATAGCTTTGTGTTAGTTTTTAACAAATGCTCTGCACAACCTTTAGCAGAACATTTGTCTAGTTGAGCTCATACTATGCAACTAAATTTTGGCCCAAGACTCTTGGTACTATTTTCTAACCACTGTAATTCTCTTAGTCTTTAATGACATTAAATGTCAGTGAAAAAGAGWCATATAGACATGGTCATTTAAAAACTGTGAAAATAGCCCTGAGGTATTTTTATAGATCACAATCTCCTGGTCAGCAACATTCAATTTTATTTTGCAAATTTAAGATTTTTATTTGTTCTGTCTCCAGATGGCAATTTTTGGGTTTTAAAAATGACTTTATCACAAACCTCTCATTTCCTGAAGTCACCCTAATCTGAAGTATCATTTATCTAATGGGTCACAGATGTGTGATGCCAAATTATAACTAAACATAAAAAAAACCATATTGAATTAGGAAAAGAAATGCTTACAAAACATGTTTCCCTACATTTGCTGACATTTGCTGAGAGAGAACAGTATCTCAAATGTGTCATTTATTTGCCATAAATGAGTCACTCTTTCTTTGAATTTAAAAGGAAGAACCAGATAAGGTCTCTCCTTTAAAGACACCACTGTGTTCAAGTCTGTGTTGTAGGATCATGTGCTGTTTTGTCATGATTTTTACTGGCTCCTTCACCTCCCTTTCTCTGACATTTGACCTAAAGCCTTAGTCATCACTGAACWGCTTCTGTAATGATGTTTTGCTACATGATCAAGCCCATTAATTTACAGCTCATTATAGTCATGGCCCACAAGTACTTCGAGTAAGTTGGTTTTCAGTGCTAGTAAARCCCTAATTCTGTCATCATGTTATTACTGTTGGAATGGCGTACACTGATGAACTTGGCTAATGGTGAATAAATTCCACAGCAGGAGCTTACAGCTTAAAATAGAAAAGAYTCTTTAGTAAGTTCTTTGTGTCTCTGTGGATCGGGAAATAAAAGCAAAACTTGCTGCTCTTCTCTAATTTTAGAGGCATTCTGAAAAACCTGCAGCCATGAARCTTTGCTAATGTGCCGACTTTAGCACCACCACCAGACTTTGGGCAAGTGTGGCTTTAATCCATTAACTCTTTACCAATTCTGTCTTTGTAGTCATCCTTACCAGCTCAGTATTTGAGCACAGAAAGCTTGGTAAATATTCAAATAAAATACTCTGCCTGACAGCCTGAAACCTTGCTCAATTAACTGTTCCCAGGAGTTACACAGACAAAAAATTTAAAGTTTTATTATTGTGGAYGAAACAAAAGTGCTTTCAAAAAACATGAGGTTCTGGTGGGCTCTCTCTTACATGAAATAATAATCAAGAATTTYAGTACAGTGAAGCCATTATAATACTTACAAAAACTCAATTGCCGACTTTCACAGAATTCTGCATACTGGACCGAGTCCATGGTTCGTGTTTGTCTTTCTGCTCTCTGACAAAAGAGTAAAAGTACATGATGTACCTTATCCCAACAAGACTGCATTCCACAACAGAAATTATAGCACCAAAGCGCCCTCGCCATAACCTTGAATCAACCCTCCCAAATTAAACATGCATTGAACAAGTCAAGATGCAGAAATATAAACCACAGATGGGTTATTAGTCTTGTGAGTTAAACTTCCCACAGGATTGTGTCAATTCCTATTTTAAAAACCTGCCTGCACAGTGCCCACCCAGGTCAGTGGAGAGGGCTGAGAGGRGAGAGGTGCTGAGCACTGCTGCCCTAACTGAAGCAAATGAGGATTCTGCCTGTGTTTAMAGATGACCAGACTGGTAAAATGTTCTCCTGGACCAAGGCCAACCCATTCTGCACCAAGCAGAACTGAACCTGTGTGTTTCTAAATTATGAAATTAATAAATTCCATCTCACTGATGTGCCAGAAGGGAGGGGCATTGAAGTGCCCCTTCCCACACTCAATACACAGTAATAAACAAGTGGTTCACATGTCTCTCTCTTTTTTTTTTTTCACTATTAATTTATTCTTGAATTTTTATACTTCTGAACACCTCAGGAAAAGAAAGGAAATGGACTGAATTAGAGCTTGCTGGTGAAAAAAAAAAATCTTCAAATATTCATTACTGCTGTTAAGAATATATTTCACATGGACACCAGTGCCAACCAAAAGAATGAATCTCAAAAGAAGACAAGTTTTAAAACCACAAACACTACACACACCCTCCCCTCCACATACCCACGATGCTGTAATTGAATCACGGTTGAAGCAGCACTGAAGGGCACAGTTAGGTTTGAGCAGGTGCTTGAGTTCTSTTTACTTCAACAGAGCAGGGTTGATTTTCACAAGGTAAAGATCTGATCTCCACAAGAGATTAAACCCTCCACGTATCAGAGGCAAGAAGCTTCAGTTAGATTATGAAAGAATGATTTTCCCTGTCAGCAGAAGACAGCTTAGTCCAATCTCTCAATCAAGTAGATCATTTTAAACAAGGAAAGGAGTGTAATTGTCTTCCAAACAGTAATCCAATAAATAAATCATCACACCTGAACTATCACTGTGGCTACAAGGTGATGTCAGGAGTGGCTGATGGCACTGAGACTGTCCTTCTGCAGTGAGTCCATGAAGCTCAAGAAACCATCCACAAGGAATGAAAAGTACAGGTGTGCTCCCACCAGGGACCAAAAACAAGGGAAAAACCACACACATAGACACAAATTCTGCTCTGACTCCATGAACCATTTTACATCTGATGAAATCGTAATCATGGAGTTCTTAATCTGATTTAATAGAAGACATTTGGGCTATCAGTAAGTGTATTTGGAGACAGATATGTAAATACAGATGTCTCCATGCTATACAACCTGCATTTGGCCCTAGCAGCTCTCAAATCAGRAGGAAAAAGAAATTAAATAAAATTAGTACTTCAAATTCACAGTTTCTTCCCCTATTCTCTGCCTTTTAGCTCACTCTCCTACAACCATCCAATCCATCACTYACAAGATCTAGCTCACAATCAACATGTTCAATTTAGCTGCAAACTAAACCATAAACTGCTCAAGAACCTGAACAGTCCTTCTTTTTCGCCCAGTCAATCACTTCCACTGTATTTAGACCTTTAGTCACCACCACAGAAACTGTTCTACTTAGGAATTTGCAGTTCTCCTGTGCATGGTTCAGGCAACCTGACTACATTTTTCAGAGCTGCCACTTCACATTAGTAAAAATTTTCAGTTAATCCATTACAGCAAGATGTTAAGTCCACACTGAGTTTSTATTCCTTTAAAAATAATTTTCACAATCTATGCTGTAACTTCAAGCCATTAAAGAATTCAACTTCAGCCCTGAATTAATTCAGCCATACTTTTGGAAAACAGAAGGCATCACAGAGATCATCGAACTTCTGCATAGCCCAGGACACTTCTCACATAAGACATCCTAAAAACAACATTCCTAATTCCTTGTGTAATTTTACTTTATGCTTTATAAAAGCATCTAACTTGTGGTTTAATCTTTCATATATTTAAGAGATAACTTCTTCAAATAATTAAAAAGCTGGGGTTTTATGGCAATATGGCTTAAATTCTGTAATCCTTCTTTTTTCCTGTTGTCACCTTTATGTTAAGCCATTGGCTACTACCCTTCACATACTGCAGTCCCAGGGATTTAAAACCCCTTGAAACGACAAGGAAGGCATGAAAAACCCAAAATTACATGACATGGTAATGTGAGGAGTTATGCTCCAAAGTCCTACCTGAGAAAATAACCCCAAAATGTAGAAATTTGACAAATTTTACAGGTATCCCATAATAAAATATGGAAACTGCAAAACTGAATTAATCCCAAAAGCAGTTATGTTAAAGTAAATGATTTAGCAATGGCTACTCTAGCAAATAGACTACGAAGCTTTAAAAATGCAGTCTGTGAAAGGCTACAGGTTTCATTATAAGTATTACAAGTCTCTTCATAAGTGAAAAAACTCAAAGGTTCATTAAAAGAAACGTGCTGCTGAGGGATTTTTCTAATAAAGACTTCACTTCTCTATATATATTGTCTACAGTAACTGTCTAAACACTRGATTTAATGTCGTTCTTATATTCTAAATAAATACTTTCAATYGCTTCTCTCTGTATGAGTATTTTTATTCAGCAAAATTACCTACATATATGTGAAATAAAATTGTTTYCTTCCTTCAATTCTACCTTTAAAATAATGCTTTCTTAAAGGTGGATTCCATTGTGATGCTCTAAACCACCACCAAATAAAATAATGTTTGTCACAACTCGATTATATTCTTTTCCTAACTGACTTTGACAAAAGAACCCACACATCACTGCATGGAACCTCACAGTCTGAAGGATAAGGATGGCCATTCCATCAGTCCTGCCAGTTTTAGAATAGTCTGTAAATAACCAGCAAACCCAGGAGAAATGAACAGGTGGGTGACAGAGCTGGGTCATCTTTAAGGGAACACCGAAGTCAAAGACATCAGATCATCGWTTTCCTCCTCACTTGTCAAGACCACAAGCAGTATTTTGTTTTTCTCTTACACCATTCCTGCTTCAAAAAAATGCAACATTCCCTTACCTTTGCTTCCCTAAGGTATATTTTATAAATGAATCAATAACATGGGATAAAAATGGAGAAGAAAGAGTGAGCACATGGTGAACACAGCATCACTCTAGACCAAAACAATTTAAAGAAAATGGCATTCAGTGTTGGGGAAGTCACACAAAATTTGTTAAAATAATTTAATCTGTAGTCTAAAGGATACCTACTCATCCTTTTTGAATCTTTTTTTTTTCCTCTGAACTGTTTTTTGTTTTTTTGAAAACAAGAAATTATATAGGATGTTTAAGCTAAGAAACTTCAACTTTATGCAAGTGAAATTTTCCAAATTCTGGTGTTGGAAGGAGCAGCAAGTCACTGCAACAGAGCTGAAGTCCTCTTTCATCAGAATAAATGCCAGTTTGCTGGGAATCTTTCTGACATGAAGAAATAGTGAAACCTCTAATGAAACTCAGCTTGAAGGCAGATACAAAAAATGGCARCAATGACACTACTCAACTGGTTTATCAAAAGAATTAGAAGTAGACAGTTTTTACTCCCTCTGTAGTAGRCCAAGTCACTCTAAGCAGTTAAGAAGCTGAGTTATGTGCTGTACAGCAGAGTTAAAATACTTTGCATGCTTTCCTTGGAACATACTGAAGGATGCAGTAGATAGGACCTGGCACAGTAAACGTCTGCTTAGTCTTCCAAAAATGTGTTGCATTATATCTTTCTTTCAGCATGAAGAACTAAAAAGGGAAAGGAAAGAAAAAGGTAAAGAGTTGCAMGTTGTCACCTCCCATCCAGGATGAAAAATAACCTTATTTTTATTCCGTTTTGAAGCTTTCACACTTGCCATACAAAGCTCTTTGTGTGGGGGGAAGAAGGCAGGAGGCCAAACATTAACTTGCTCACCGACTGCTTGGTGTTTGGAGGAAATGTGCCGAGGAGCTGCTAAGCTGGAACATTTGAAAAACGTACRCGGCACGGCTGGACACCCCTGTGCTTGGCAACAATGTGGGGATGAAGGCACTGCCTTCCCAAACYGCTCACATATTCATCTTGTGGCGTGATTTCCTGATTCCCTCTGCTCAAGACCTCTCATTATGGGCCTGTCATGGCTTTAAAGGAGCCAGGTGGCTGCTCCAGGGAAACAAAGCTGCCCTGCAAGGGCTGGTATTGCCAGAATAGAATGCTAAATAATTTAATTTTTTATTTAGGTTAGAGAATAATAGAGAAYTGTGTGCTGTGCCTGACAGCCCTGGGTGGGAGGACAAAAACTGCAGGGTGGTCAAGGCCCAAACTGTAGGGCAGTTGTAGGGCAATGAAAATGCTCAAAGGGCTGGAGCACATTTCATACAGAATAAGGCTGGGAAAGGTGGAGGTGTCCAGCCTGGAGAAGAGAAGGCTCCAGGGAGACCTCAGAGCCCTTCCAGTGCCYAAAGGGGCTCCAGGAGAGCTGGAGAGGGACTTTTCACAAGGGATGGRGGGACAGGACAAGGAGGGATGGCTTCCCACTGCCAGAGGGCAGGGATAGATGGGATATTGATAAGGAAATCTTCCCTGTGAGGGTGGGGAGGAACTATCACAGGCTGCCCAGAGAGGCTGTGGCTGYCCCATCCCTGGAAGGGTTCATGGCCAGGCTGGACAGGGCTTACTGGGACAGTGAAAGGTGACCCTGTCCATTGCAGAGGTTAGAACAAGTTGGTATTTTAAGGTCCCTTGCAATTCAAACCATTCTGTGATTTTGTAAAAAATTACCTAAATGAAAAAAAAAATCAAAAAAAAAAATCTGAGCAATCAAGTACAAGGCAAATCAATACTGAAATGTCTACAAAATATGCTGAAAATACATTTTTAATCTTTTGAATCTTGACATTATCTGAAGATTATCACAATCTGAAGACTTCTGTTACATAAAGGAAAAAGATATTCACTGTTCTGTGAATTCCCTGAAGTGGCAAGCAAAGAAAACAAAAAAGGGGGCTACAGGTAAGCATTCCCAAAGTTTAAGCTTACTCAGAGTTTTATACAGAAAATAAAAATGCCACTTGGGGAAAGATCAATAGGTTTTGTAATGTAATACTTGATTTGGCTATAAAGTACACACATACAGGGGATTTTTTTATCCACCCCTTATAGAATGTGTCATACATTCTGCAGCAGCCTCTAAGATGAACACAACTGCACAGCAAACTTGAGGCCTTTGATGCAATAAAGGCTTTGAGTGCTCATGTGCTTAGAAAAAGGTTCCCAATATTAGAAGAAAGGATGAGGTCTTCTCCTGGCAGACCAAACTGATCTCAATTTAAATGTTTTTACACAGAAAAAATAGTTTTGCTTTTTTYCTCCACAGTATTATCAACATCATTCCCTGCAATAAACAGAGTTTAAACCTTAAGAAGCTTAAAAATCTGAACTGTTACAGAGATTTTAGGGATTTAACTGTAAATCACAAATATAAAAAGTGAATTATTGAAAGTATTAAATATTAATTGCAATATACTTTAAAAATAAAACTAAAAATCTTCATTATAGAATTTCTGCCCAGAGAAAAAAGATGGAATTCACTTGAAGAATTGAAGACCTAATTAGTCATCTAAAGTCCTTTTGCAATAAAAAAGACATTAAACACTTTCAGTGAGCAACTTCATCCTGAACCCAGTGTTTAAAATGTCAGATAAATGGCAACTATGAATCTTTCTGAAATCCATCAGCTGTGGCCATCAAAATGGAGCCCGAGGGACGCTGAATTTGGGCTACACAGGCACAGCAGAGGCATTCTCAGAAAAATGAGATGAATCCTCTCTGATGAGTGAGGGGTGAGCACCACCAGGGCACTTCCATTTCAGSGCCAAGCAAGGGCCAAAACTAAAGAATGACTCAGTAAATTCAGTTCCTGCTCTGATCTCCAACAAATGCAAGAATAAACAAAGGCAGCTTCATGCCCAGCTGTASGTTAACTCCATTCATCTCCCTGGAACTCTGAAACATGTAATCTAGCAAAGTATGYGCAGATAAGAAGGGGGAAGGGAGCTGGCTGACTATTTAAGATTATGTAAAAATTTCAAAGGAATTATGAAGAAAGAAAGCAAGTGAAATTGCACAGACAATAACAAAATGAATGGATTAATTCCCAGCAGYCATGATCTCATTGCTTGAGGAATAAATAAAACTGACCTCCTGATAGGGACTCACTGCCCCTGTAATACTTTGCCCTTGAACATATGCAAAATCTACACATACTGCATTTATTTGAACCAGTTCCATATCATATCCRAATTCCTTGTCTAAATTTATTACTGCTAGTCTGAAATGTGGAGCAGGAAGCTGGAAATGAAACATTTCCATTTTGTGGAATACCTTTGATTTTTACAGAGAAAGTATTTTTTTCTTCTATAATAAGTATCATCATGAATTTAGTAAAACTCTGTGTTAAATTTATGGCTATCTTCTATCAGTGCTTTCCAAAAAATATAAAGTAATTTTGGATAAACTATGCTACCAAATGAAAAGTTATGTGGGATATATTGATATATTAATATATCAAGACTACTGACTTCCCCCACTCCTCTCTGGTTGAGGACATTGTAGCCCTTTCCTGTGGTTTCCATCTGGCTGTACATGAAAAACTTTACATACCATGTTAATGTTAGGACACCTTTATGTCTTCTGGATAGCATTCCTCTGAAAACTTATCCTGACTCTGTATCCATTCATGAATGAGGTTCATATAAACAGCTTTAGCATCACACCAGTAAATCTTGTAGTCATCAAAAAAGGGATCACTGCAAGGCTTGGGAGACACAAACAGCAAAGCAGCCCCTTTTGCATAGTGAGTTTTAATTTTTTTTTTTGAATCTTACTGGCAGTCAGAATCAGCCATCAGACTCTATTTTTTAAATATTTCTTTTAGCTCACATGATGTTTAGATGTGTAGCCAGAAACTCACTATGTGGCTTTTGCTCCAAGGCAGTTTCTGGCCCTGGATGGAGACTGGCCCAGGTGGTACAGGKACAACACATCTCACACACTTCCTCACCATCCTGGGTTGGGAGAGCCAGTCCTGCTCCTACTGACCCAAATGGAATGGCAAGAGGTGAAGGGGGTTGTTTCAACCCAAAGCCAACCTGGCAATCAATCCTARTGAAGCTCATTTGAAGTGAAAGTCAATTCCCTGATATATTCTATCCATTCACCCAGCTACAAGATGGCCAGAATTATTCACTTTAGATTCACTTTTGTTTAAAAATCCATTCAGTAAAGTTAGTTAAACTGAGCAGTAGGGAAGGTTGGGAACAGCTGTCTCACGCACTGGCTTTAACTGGTAAATGCAAATAAAAGAAATAATTWWAAAAAWTATGGCAAAACTGYCCTGTWAATAGCCACCATCAATACATGGTTCTAAAAAGATTTGTGAGCATTTTGCTAATGTTAAATGAGAAATGAAAGGAAGTCYTCAAGAGCATTGTTCTTACACTCTTTATACTGAAAGGGAAGTGATCCCAAGGTACATATCAGTAAGCAATAATTGGGAYGAAATTCATTATCCTGTAAGGTTGACTCTAAGAATCAGGCCTGCTGACAGACACTACAAAATGCCCTCCTGAAGCTTCACTTTAAAAAGAKGATCATAAAAAGATTAAGGAAAATTTTGACTGACAGAAAGCAGAGTAAGTTTCACACCATATGAACAATACATATTCATTTSAATCCTCCTATTTTTAATCATTATAATTCTGTCTCTTCCCTTGCCCTTAATMAAACAGGCTTGTCTGGTATTCCTTCCCAGAATACAGGAACAGCCAATTCTCTCAGTATCTGCCTTCCTTTGGGACAGCAYCATCCTGAATAATTACCATTCTGCACAGGAGATTCACAAGCAATATAGTGCTACAGCCCATCCATGCAGGCATCCTTGGCAGGTAATGTTTTTTCAGTCAGAGGAGAATGAAAAAGGTTTATAATTAATGGGGTCTTTTTTTAAGTTAAGGCTGCTTCTTTAAAATAATAAAAAAAAAGCCTAACTTTCAAAATAATGGCAAACTGTACATGCATAAATTAAAAAGTCAAGAAACAGAWTTTTTTGCTGTATGTGCAAGTCATTTGGAGTGCAGTGCAGCAATCCACTTGTTAAGTCCAGATTTGGTCTTACAGCTTAGAGGAGAAATCCTGATTCTGCAGTGTGCCCAGCAAATCTTCCATTAATATCAATGGCTGTAGGATGCCACCCTACAAACACCTCTCCCAATTTAAGGTTAYCCCTAGATTACATGAGTAAAACACTTTAGTTCAGCCATTTTCCATGACAAATCCAAATCTATCAACTTYTATGATGAATTTGTGTCAGTGTATTCATGAATGTCTTAAGGAAAAACATTAAAATTAATTAATCAAAATTAAAATACACGGTACTGGATGCTCATAGATGTTCCCTCCTTGGCATAAGACTGGAGAATGCAAAATTATTTATTTTGCCTGGTAGAGTCTGCTGTAACCAGAGAACAATACAGAGTGGTATTCAAAAATGTATTGCTTCCTTAACACCAGAGGCATAGAGACATTTCTCAACTTGTGGTATTTACACCACTGAGTCTAATTCTGTGGTTAGAGCTTTAGTCTTTTGGAAAAGCCTTTCTAATTTGATAATTGCAAGACATGGAACTCCAGATAAAATCACAAAATTCAGGGAATAAGTGAGTCATACATGGAGCTAAARAGGAAATGCTTCCCTTGGAAAAACATTGACCAGGGTGCACTGCCTGAGGCGTGCATGTCCCAAATAAAGGGAGGATGTGGAGCGGTTGAAACAGTTCCAGAGGAGGACATGAAGATGCTCAGAGCAGGCTGGAGCCCCTCTGCTCTGGAGAAAGGCTGGGAGAGCTGGAGACAAGCTGGGGGTGTCCAGCCTGGAGAAGAGAAGGCTCCAGGGAGAGCTCAGAGCCCCTTCCAGGACTTAAAGGGCTCCAAGAGAGCTGGAGAGGGACTTTTCACAAGGGCCTGAAGTGACAGAACAAGGGGCAATAGCTTCCCACTGACAGAAGGCGGGGATAGATGGGATATTAGGAACAGAATCTTCCCCGTGAGGGTGGTGAGGCCATGGCACAGGGTGCCCAGAGAAGCTGTGACTGCTCCATCCCTGGAAGTGTCCAAGGCCAGGTTGCACAGGGCTTGGGGCAACCTGGGATGGAGGAAGATGTCCCTGCCATGGCTGGGGGTTGGAAATAGAATATCTTTAAGATCCCTTYCAATGCAAACCAATCTGTGATTCCCAAAGCAATTTAACAGAGATGTRTCTCMTCTCCATGRGCTGAAATTGGCTGCTCGCTGCCTTTAGAACCATCCAGACTTCCTGGCCTGAAAGAGAAACAGACTCAAAATTCAGAACTCCTACCTGGGTCTGGCTACTAATTTGCCATCTGAGCATGGCTGAGTGCAAATAAAGGCTGAATTATTAATATTTTTTTTAAATTTCAAGATTTATAGTTTATTTGCACTGATCTTAAAGTACTGCAAAGCTCGTGTGTGGTGTTGCTATGATGTACCATAGCTCTGTATTCCCAGCTTGCACAGGCTGGGGRAAAAAAAAAAAAAAAARCACAATCAAACCTCACAATGTGCCAGATATGCARAGTAAGGAAAGGAGACCCTAAAAACTGCTGCCTGAAGTGAAAAGCTCTGAACAAAAGCATGATGTTCTTTTTTACTTTAACTGTGACTTCATTCACTGTGAACAGACCCTGGCCAATGTAAATATTTCCATTGTCAAAAGTTAATGGTCATATATAATATTGTTATTTATTTAACTATGTGAAAAATTCTATGCTGCTATTCATTATTGTTTCTTAATTTCTTTAAATATGATGAAATTTGTCTTCATAGCAGCCTTGTGAGAATTATCTCCACTATATACGTGACAAATTGAATCAYAGAAACATCATTTTCCCAAAGGCAGTTTGTTTAATTGGCAAATGCTTCTTTTTTAATCCTRCTTTCTCTTTTCCCTTTCTAATGTYAGAGAGGAAAAGSAAAACATGAAGATTCTGGGCTTTAACAACATGATATAGCATTTGGAATTAAGCTAATTTAAACCATCAGCTAATTTGACTAATTGGAACAATCTATTTAGTTAGTCCCTTATACCATGCCCATTGATAAATATACCACAAAATTATTAAGCGTTTACATAAAACCAAAGAAACCATATGCTGTCATTAATTCAAAACAATCCCCATCATCCAAAGCCACTACAGGAGTTCTCTTCTTAAACATCCCCATTCCCTTTTTTGAAAAAAATATAGAGAAAACTGAAAAAAACCGAATTTTTTTTTTTTTAAATGCATAAAACTTTCACAGCCATATTTAAACCAGTTACATTTCGTTTTGCATCAGAAGCAGAACTGAAACTTCTAGATGAAACGTTACTGATTTATCATTTAAAAGCAGAAAATTCAAGTTTTTAATTTGCAAGCACAGATTTTGTTAGTCTGGTGAAGACTGGAGGACGAAAGCCAAAGTGAAACTCTTTGACTGGTGAAAAGCTGCACAAGCGTAGGCTGACGTTCTATAATCTAAGTAGTAAAGTAGTGAAACCACAGTTTTTTAACAGTGACCTCTCAATGAATTATCTCTTAAATAACCTCACCCATTTCACAGCAAAACAAACCAAAAAGTTGTTTAGGAGAGCCTCGCTGGGGCTTCCAGCTCACCTTTGACAGGAGAAATGATGCTGCATATCCTGGTCTCCTGCTCTGCCCCCCAGCACCCCTTCCTACTCTAGACCCTTCACGAATTTATAAAAAGTGAGGYACCACAACAATAGTATTGATGGAAATTTCTTTTTTTTTAAGTGCTGAGATGAGGGGAAGGAGAGCAAAGAGCATCTACTGTATTTGGGTTCATTACCATAAGCTTTACTGATAGTTTATCCTGTTTCCTAACGAAAGCAAAAAAAAACCCACCGTGTCTCTATTAAAAAGCCATCAGATTTGGTATCCTGGTGACACTTTAAAGAGCACATTATGTGGGAAAACAAAATAAACATTTACCCTGGCAAATGAACGTGAATTTGGGTTTTGACATACTTGGCAGGAAGGTAGAATTATATTCATGTCAAKTATGCAGAAAAACTAATATAATATTTAAATATTTGCTTAAGTAATATAGGATTTAAAACAACACATTAGAAGTAACATTTTTGTGAAATTTTTAGAAGTTTTTTAGTATTGGACATGCCATGAAAGTAATACTTTCAGCTGAAATTTCAGCCTTCTTCAGCCTTTGTTACACACTCCCTTCACTTGTAAGGTGATGAAGAGTCCTCATCTTCCACTGACAAGTCTTTATTTATATTTCCAAGACAAAGGCAGTTCTAAAGGCTGATGGTTTAAACTGATAATGAATATGTGCAACTTTCCTAAGAAACAACCCCGGAGAACCTGAATCTTACAAATATTGATTTAATGAGCTAATGTTAACACTACCTCAGCTAAACCCTACAGCCGACTTCTGCTGTTCCATATTTGTGTTTAATTATTTTAAACATCCTTTACTTAGCAACAAGACTTGATTCATTGAAGACAGACCTTTATATCCCTCAGAAAGCACCTGAATGCCAATGACATCTGAAATTCTCAACCACACACAGTAATGTAGCACTAATTAATAAATTGAGCTGGATATGGCATGCTAGTTTTAGTTCCAAAAGTAAGGATTTTGATGTACTGTCTAAATATACAAATATTTGACTTGTATAAATCTTTCTAAATCTGAATTTATATTAGCAGCACATACCCACAAAAATAACTTTTACCAGTGTATCACAACTATAAATAAWTATGCAATTTCAGGTACAATATTATGATTTACTGAAAGTATTTAGAAATATTTATTTATGAGTCTACAATTTATTCTATTCCATTTATTTATTCTATCTATGACTCCATGATTTAAGAACCAGCTTTGTCTAACCTTACTTCATTTGGAGACACATGCATAATTGGAAAATATCTTGAAACATTTCTAAATCGCCACAAAAATATAATAGTAACTTAAAGTAACACCACCAGTCTTCAGTGTAATTGCACACTGTAGAATTACATACATTTAAAACACTTTAAAATAATTCATTTAAAKGTAACCTGATTTGTAAATTTAATTATGAAATAATGTAACTGCTGGGATTTTCAGTTTTTCTAAATCAGCAGAGCACCTCTGAGTCCCATCATAGAAGAGAAGTCATTGTTTATTTCTAATTATCAATTAAAGCTGWTATAAAGAGTATTCAGACTGCCAGRTAGAAAAAGAAGGTAAATYTGGGGAATGTTACKTTCCATCTTYCTAAYTTGCMGTGCCTGATACWCTGSAAWTTTTTATGCTGCATTAATAATGGCTCTTGAACATAATATTCATTCAACCGGTCTGTTATAAACAATAGGACACAATTCCCTGTACACATTCTTAAAATTGCTTACAGTGAAAAGAATCCCTTCCAAAGGAGTTAGCACCTTTCAAATCAGCATGCAAAATATTTAGTCAGTTCCAGAAGGGGAAAACAGATCCCATATAGAAAGAATTCTTCTTTTTTTCTTTTTCTTTTTTTCTTTTTTTCTTTTTTCTTTTTTGGTTATACTATTACTCTACAGTTGATTTTTAAAAGGTAGAAAGCTTTGAATTCAAGTACTTTGCAAGAGTTTTTCCTGAAAAAAAGCCTAAGCTTTAATTCCTGTTAAAAATCAACTATAAAATTATTAAATATATGCCATAATTGACTGATATCCTTATTGCTGGCCACTGAAAGCTTTGTAAATTTAATGTGAAAATGGAAGTCATTGAATTTTTGAAATGTCAAAACCTGTTCACATTTCTAGGGATCTCTCACATTCTATTGAGATTTTCCAGGAGGTTTAGACTGACTGAAATGGAGGATTAGGGAGTTTTAGGGAGGTGGAGAGGTTCCAAAGTGAATCAAAGATCTATGAAAACAAAAGAAGAAATAAAAACTCGAACAGCCCTACTTGGAAAAATGGAAAAAATGTTTTCAGTTCAAAATATTCTAATTAACAATTTAACATCATTGGGATGAAAAGAACAATATCTTTAATASCACAATTCTGAGGCACAGCTTGGAGGTTGAAGTGTACTTGGAGTTAAAGGTGTAGCCACACGAACAGCCATGGTTTGGCATCAATTACTGGACTGTGCTGTTAGAARTTGCTGTAGATTCTCATACCATCACACATCCTGGAGAAAATTATTCTTCATTGGTGGTATCTTGGATTTCTCAGAGTTTCCGAATTCTTCTCACATTTTRAGAGTCAAATTTAGCATTTCTCAAAGATGCCAGTGTCTCTGCAGCTTTTTTTAAAAAGTCTCTTTTTTTAAAATACAGCTCAGGGTACCAAGGCTGGCAAGGCTCAGGAGCCATCTCACCAATCCATTTCTCTAAATTCTGGAACCAGAAATCAGATCCCCAGCCTTGAGGTAYACGGAGAGTTAACTCCCATTTTTAGAAGGGTGTGATTAGTAGCTGGAAATCTGCCTGACTTCCAGACAAGTACATCTGAGGATGCCATTACAATTTTCAGATATAAAATAATTAGCTGATGATACGAACTGACAGCTAATACATCTACAATAAACACAAAAAAAAGTTATTTCCAAGCGGATGTAGGGAACGTGTTCCGTTTCCAGACTGTTTGATATGGTCTGTGTAAGGAGCGAGGGCTCAATACCAGATGCTGGATGTTCTACAAGCTTTTTCTGCAGATGTCTGCAGCCTGAGAAAATCAACAGTGCTTTGAATAACACTCCCAGTAAAAGCATCTTCTTGTCAGAGTCGCTGTATGATATAGGATATGGATCCCACACAAGTGGATGAACTGATTTTAAATAATACCATCTGACAATGGGAGAAAAAACTCTCAGTGGGTCTGACAAAGTCCTGGAAATGGCTGTTAGCCTTGGGAAATAAAATCCAGCCCTCTGACAGAGAYTACCCGTCCTTCTTTCGTTTGATCAAATGGAAACCCAAACTTAATGATCACTTCCGAAGTTCCGGAGGCGCAGTTTCAACAGCGCTTAAACGCTGCTACCAAGGAGTCCCTGTCCCTGCCCCTCACATGTGCCACTCAAAAGCAGCGTGTGGAAAAGATGCTAAGGAATTATTTGAGAATTAAATCTATACATCAGTGTATTTTTTTTACATAATCACTTTGTATTGCTTTCTTGCCTTTGCTCTTATAGGAATGTCTTTTAGCACACCAGGAGTGCAGCACACATGATACAGACACCAAAGAAGATTCTGATCTTCCTGATGCCAAAGAAATTACAAATCCTGCCACTACCTGCAAAAAAAAAAAGTCAAAAAAGTCAAAAGGGCTACCTCTGAATGCACAAATCCACACATTCAACTGTGGCSCCCTACTTGACCAAGATCTTACTGAATTCACATAAATTATTATCTAAAWTTTCCTCTCATGCAAAAATCAGTATTTTTGCTAGTGACAGTACTGTGGTCATGACACCTTGAAAATTTAGGTCTAGTTGYAAATGTACTTTTTCAAGCCAAAGCACACCAGGAGTGTGCAATAACTATTTTTTGTCATGTTTTAAMGTTATTTTAATGCAAATCCCACATTAATAGGCTCAAATGCTGATTAAAATAATGTCTGTAAGAATAAACTCTGCATATGCACTGCATGAGGAATTTACAAAAGGTAACTATCTGAAAATGAGAACCGTTACTGTTTTTCCTGATTATCCAAATGCAAAGAACCTTTTCTGACTCATTTAATGAAAGCATATACCTGAGTTGGTAAACTGTTAACAAAGATGGGAGAGCAGAAGGGMAGAATAAAGGAGAGAAAATATAAAGGTTGAGGGGGGAAAAATCCAAATGGAGCCATGCTGCCTGGGGTAAATAACCTACACCAGCATTTTTCCCCTGTTGTTCTGCAGGAATGTTGCAGATCCTTATTCTGGTGGATTGAGAATAAATGTATCRCCTATTTTGCAACATGCAGAGCTTAATTGTATTTTACCATTTCAGCAGCCACTTCAGMTGCTTAAATCTTGCTGCTCCTAGTTCCTGTGCTGCAGCAGATGTGTGAAGCTCTCCCCAAGTGTAATTTYGCACAGCAGCCAGATCATATTTTTACGGAAGAATACAGAAAGCAACATTATAGATAAAATAAACCACAGCAACCGAGACAAAATGAAAGACAGAAAACCCTGTTCCTTATGTACATAAAACATCTATTCCAGGAAATACCAGMAGCTACAGATTACAGAAAGTGCAGGAGCTGGAAAGTCCAATTATATGCTACCTAGATTTTTAAACAGTTTTTAGAAATCTGAGATGGTTTATCATCTATGTGCTTTATAAAAGCTCTTCTATTTCTACCCCACCTGCCATTTTAATATCTGAAATGGGAAACTTCAGTGCAGGATCAGAGGACTGTAGAATAATTTAGAAGTAGACTGTAGAATAACCAGAGAAGTTTTGGGGCTTTCCAGAGATCTCAGTTGGACTCTGCTCAAAAAAGGTCGAGTTAGATCAAGTGGTTCAGCAACTTGACCAGCCAATTTTGAGATATCCCCAGAGATGGAGACATCCCCAGCCTCTCTGGCCAACCAATTTYAGTCTTCGATCAGAACTGGTTTTCTCCTGTTAGGTATCAGTTCAAGGTCTGTCCTTTACCATCCAAGCAGGGTCTGACTCCATCTCCTCCTGTCATTAGTTGCAAACAACAGTGGAATTTCTCTTTTGCCTCCTCTTTTTCTGGCTGAACAACTTCTTGCCTCTCAGTCTTTCATCACGTACCCCTGTATTTCTTGGTGACCCTCTGCTTCAGTATTTCAAAGTCCTTCTTGTACTTGGGAGCACAAAATTGGCCACAGATCCCAGAAGAGCTCTCACAAGTGCCCAGTAATGGGGAATCATTGTTTCCCTTGACCTGGTGGTAACCCCTGCTGACACAGCCCAGCAGTGGCTGCCCCACAAGCTGTGCCCTTGCATGGGGTTACAGAATCCACATTTGCTGTTGCTGACCTTCATGTCAGCKCATTTCTCAGCCTGTCAACAAGGTCCTTGTGAATGCCAGGCCTGCTTTCCACACATTTGACTGCTCTGGATCGTGACTCAGTATTTATTTGCCATGCTATGAATTACTGCTTTTATTTAGTTTATAAAATCCAGCAGCTAATCATGTCTGAGTTTAATGCATAAAGAGAATCACAGAATGGTTTGAGTTGAAAGGGACCTTAAAGATCATCTGGTTCCACCCCCCTGCCACGGGCAGGGACACTTTCCACTATCCCAGGTTGCTCAAAACCCTGTCCAACCTGGCCTTGGACACTTCCAGGGATGGAAATGACTTCTCTGGGCAACCTGTGCCAGTGTTTCACCATGCTCACAGTAAAGAATTTTCTTCATATCTTATCTTAACCTCSCCTCTGTCAGTTTACACTTCAAGAAAATGCAGCACAAGTGGAGGCAACTACTCTGATTCTGAAGTGCCCTGTGCTCACTTTAATTCCTTCATGTTTCATCATGGAAAGCTGATGAAAGTAAAATCCCATTAGCCTGCATACTTTTCATTCTTCATTCAACTTGCGTTCTTATTCTTACTCTCAGTACTAAAATCACATTCCCTGTAAAAAATCTGCCATAGGATCCTATCTTAGGGATAGCCTGTCAGGTTACAAGTGCAGCTTACAATTACAGGTCCTATCAGAATGAGCCTTAAAACAAAAAAAAAAAATGCTGGAATTTCACACATACCTCTCAATTTCCAAGGAAACAATGTGTTTACTGTTGCATTACCTTAATGACCTTCACCTTAGGCCAACAGATCCTTTGACTTTCCTCATGATACCTAAACTCGAGTGTGAATGCAGATGGGAAGGTTTAGCCCCTCGTGGCTTTGCAAATGTGAACAAAAATTGACACAATTTAACATTAGTAATTGTGTAATAGGTAATTAAATCTTGTGGTATGCTGGGTTTTGGTCTGGAACTTACTCAAAGGAAGATACAATACGGAGATAGAGATTATTGAGTGAATCAAGTGATTCCCAATTTTTTGCTTAAATGCCTGCGGCAAACGTTAATGAAATTGTCTCTGAATTCAATCAAATACTAAGAATTACAAAATCCTACGTGAATGCAATCAAATTCTGTGGACAACAYAGCCCAGGAATCAGCAAACTGATCTCTTTATTTCTGAGGAGAAAAATTGCTAAAAATAGTCCTGGCTAATCCTGTGGTCAGATGAAAAACCAAAAAAGAAAATGCCCAACCAAGAACAAAAGATGAAAAACAAGGATTAAATACAGAAAAGGAAGGAGATAACAAATCTCTGTTTTACCCAGGTTCCAAYAGTAGCAAGGCATCATCAGTATTACTGCAAGACAAGCTTATGTTAATTATTTTCCTCAATAGTCATACAGCACCCAGTGATCTGTGACTTAAGCACTTCTTTAACCAAATGCAGCATCTTTGTATTCAATAACCTTCAACAGATATTTTTTCCCTCTAAGTTGTGCAGTTCAATAGATCTGAGCTCATTTGGGCTATTTTTAACTGRAGTGCAGCCTGAAAACTACTTGCAATGCTCCTCTGTTGCCTGTGTGCTGCAGAGGCTGTGATGACACACAGCTTGCTCAGTCTGCTATTAGAGGGCAAATGCCAGCTTGAAAGAAAAGGATTCTCAGTCATTTTGTAGGAGGTATTTGCAGGGTTAACCCATGGCCCTGACTGAAATGAGGTTTTMGTTCCTGGCTGGAGTCTAATACTGAGAAAGTCAGTGCTATTCCCTTAGTGAATAAATAGAGTAAGGAGAGGAAACAGGGCTTCTCTGCTATACCTGTGGTGTCTGGAAACAGMAGACAAATGAACCTTCAGATAAATGAACCTTCACATAAATGAACTTTCAGATAAATGAGGTTGGCACTGCCACAGGGTGAGAGCTTTGCATCAGCGTCCTACGGATGAAGCAGGAAAAAATCCTTAATATTGGCTTGTGACTATTCTCACATCTCTATTAAACCCAGGACATTGCTTGTTACATCTCAGACCCCTCTCTTCTGCAGCAGTTGAAACAGAAGAACACCCTCAGATCCCCTCTATTTCTTGCCATAGAGAGYTTTCCTCTTTTGTCTTCATTTTTTAGAAGATATTACTTTCTTCCACAGAAAGCTTTTTGTGATTTGAATCTTTAAATGGAAGGAAATAGAAAWTCAGAAGTGCACTGAAGCTCAATCACACAGTGGGCACAAACCAAGGTGCTGCTGCCTATGGAGTTTTCCAGGTGGGAATATGAAAACCAAGCAGTTGTGAAGATTTCTGCCAAAAGCACGGGGTCTCTGTGCTGAGGTTTCAGTCTCACTCTTCATAACAGTGTCTGAAAATCTTTTCCTCACAACAAATAAGAAGTGGGAATGTTACAGAATAGTACTGTGTTTGAAATTTTTACATCATTTTAACCTGTGTTACAACTCCACAGATTTTTAAGTTTTGCGAATCMTCTGCAAAACAGTCTCGAAAATGGTTTTATGCAAGTGACAAATTCCTTCCAAAAAACTTGAGATGACAGAAGTGTTTTCAGTGTAGACCTGGTTAACATCTTACCCTAAGAAATAAACAGCTGCCGCTTTTTCTTCRTTCAGAAAGGACTTCAATATTAGGCTTAGTGGAGCTTAAAAGACACCAATTTGCTACATAAAGGTTCAAAGATCTGAAGAAATGACTTCCACTCCAAAATATCTGAATTATATACTGTTGACAGGAATTCCATTAATGCATCTCTATACAACCTCAAAAGTGCAAATCTCTATCAGCACAAATTTGYTTAATCACTTTAAATTACAAAGAGTTTTAATAACCTTCTACCAATGGGATCTTTGTCAGACTTCAGCATCAATCCTTGTTCCCAATTCTCCAAAGTTTACATTAAAAAGAACTCTGTTGTGAGTAYTAATACAGGGTGATTAGTATATCTAAGCAACAAACGTTAAACACATGCTAAAATACACTAAGGAGGAGAATCTTTTGTTAGTCTTGTATTTGGCTCCTAATCAAATGCTCCATGGAAATACTGTTTATAAGCACRTGTGCCTACATTTAATCACAGATATAAACAATATATGTAAAAATTTTCCTTCCGAAATTTAAGTTAAAACACAGTCACCTGGGTGTCAAAAATACAACAGCCTCGAATCTTCCTCGGAGAAAACAAACAGTGGCAAAAAAATGCTCAACGAACTAAAAGGCAGAAAAGCAAATAACACCTTGCTCTCCTAGCAAAGCTGGACAAATTTGCAGTATGAGCAACACTCACTAAAATGCTCAAAAACCCCAGGACTGAAGACCCAAAAAAATGGGGCACTTTATGTAACCACAGTAAGCAACCCCAATGTGAGAAAAAGCCAATAATCTTAGATYTAGCAGTGTAAAAAGTCTATTGATACTGGCTGCAACAAGAAATCTTTTCCACTCAAGGTCTTTTTCCCATTCCAAAGGGAATGACACAACGTTTACAGTCATATAGATTATAATGAAAAACTGTTTCTGTTTATTTTCTGTTTACTTTTAACCAATTCAACCATTGCCCAAGAGAAACAGTATTTTCCCACTATCCCAAACATTCCCAAGCAATGTGTAATCACTGAAACCATTAATACCAGCAGGCTTATTTTTATACCAAATAATGCTTACAAATATTCTGATGCCAAGACAGCAAATTTAGAGTTGAGTTGCTACCAGTTGTGCTCTCTTTGCACTCATCTGGAAACACTGGATGGACTGATGCAATGAAATTAATTCCTTCTACATTTGCATTCCTAACTTCCAGTTGCAGTATTGAAAAAAAACCCCAAAAAAACAACCCACTGCCTGGAAAATAAAGATTTTTGTGTTGATTKATGTTTCATCTAAGTTCTTTTTAATCATCTTGGCATCTATGTATATCAAAAGCAGTAGACAGTATGCAGGGAGCTGGTAGGACCTTAAAGTCTATTATAAATCATCATTACAGGGKKTTTTTTTTKTATCATCAAGGTCCCACAGCACACACAGATCTTGTGTCTCCAAACAGAATTTCCCCCGGAGGCACTGGAAGTACTTTTCTTAACATCTGATGGACTACACTTAAATGTAACCTAGCTGTTTCTAGGAACAGAAAAAAAAAAAAAATTAAAAGAAAGAAAGAAAGAAAAAAAACAGGCAGCAAAGAAAAGCTTTTTCCTTCTGATCTAAGAAATGAACTTCCCCCTGGATTGTGTCCTTCTCATTTCTGAGTACAGAAGCCAGCCAAAGTTACTGGGATGTTKAAACTTTAAGGCAGGTACCACGAAGTGAAATTCAGCCCAGCCTGTGGTAGTGATGAACAGAGATCTCAAAACAGCCTAAGGGAGCAGGAAAATGAGATCCTGGTTTTGCTTTCATCACCGTACCAGGAATCTCATGTCCTTGGGCAGGAAGTTTCCCATTTCTCCTTGAGTACATTACTTAGCCACTATAAATCCACTTTCTCCTCTTATTTGGCCAGGACTCACAGGTGAGGATGATATTGGTTTATATCTAGGGCTACAATTATTTAGTGCATAAAGAATGTAGGATTTAAGGGGTTTAATGTTATGGGTTATCCTTCCATATCCTGCCACTGGCACCCCTTTGCCCATGCATGACAAATGTTTGGTAAAAAAACAATATAAAAACCCCCCAGGGATTACTCTCCTGTTCTCAAGAGAACCTTAACAACCACCTGTAGGCACATATACCCCATCCCTTTCTTAGTTTCCTAAGTATTTTTCACTTCTAAMCCTTTTTATCTGAGTCTTTCAGTCTCCAGTGCCTACCTAGGGCAGGGTACAAGCAGAATGGTGACTGAAAACACAGAGAAATTGCTTGCAAGGTAAATACATCCAGAGGGGGGCACAGGGCTTTGTAAGAAGATGGGCTGTAAAGAACATTCAAACATCTGATCAGCTGAATAACTCTGAACTCTGCTTCTTTATACTGCTGGGAACTCCAGTAAAAACACAGAGACAGAGGGGGCACTTTTTCCACATGCAAAACCCCAATACAAATTTAAGTACCTTCATGTCTAGTCAAATTTTACCCAAAGATGCACTCTTTCATAGGGTGTAGCTGTTAAAATCAAAGAATATTTAAGGTTAATAAACTGTGATTCTAAAAATTAATAATTTATTAGATTTGGGCACAATATTGTGAGATAACAGAAGCCAGCACTCAACTAAATCCAAAGACTCTGTCCCAAAATAGAGATTTTGTCAACAAGAATATGATTATCAGCAAGGAAGTAAAAATTATTTGAGAAGAAAAATAGGTATAACATCAAAATTAGAGAGCAAAAGAGACGTGAGAATCAGTGCTTAGTAAAAGAAAACTTCTTAAGTTTGTCTTCCAGCATGCAGTTTCTATTAAGTGTGTGTTGYCTCTACTTTCCATATGGGCTTTAAATCAAATTTCAGCTTGTTACTGATACACCCTGCAGGAACAGATATTCCCTAAAGAGTAATGACACCTCCCCCAGCACTCACACTGGCATAATTTTGGCCAGTGAAATGAGCACATGGTATGAAAAGGTCTCAGAGCTTTTCCTAAATCACTTCCTGCTTATTTTCTCTGTACATCTTTTCCAAATTAACACAATGAATTAGAGTACTTCAGCACCATCTTTCAGATCCACCCTGAACAGGAGAGCTCACAGTTGTTTATTTCTGATTTACACCCCCCAATTTTCACTCTCTCAATTAAAAGACCCCAAGTCCATGCCCTGGGTCCAAGGGCAATCACCACAGAGCAACCTCAGTCTGTGCTGATGGTCTCCAAATAGAGTGGCCACATCCAAACCATGTGCTGGGGAGAGCTCCTGGCTTCTGCTGACTCCAGGAGTTCAGAGTTATAGAACRGTTTGGGTTGGAAGGAACCTTTAAASGCCTTCCAATYCCTCTKCCCTGCAGTGAACAGGGACATTTTCTACCAGATCAGATTGCTCAGAGCCCCATCCAACCTCACAGTGAATGTTTCTGAGCAACTTGTGCCAGTGCCTCACCACCCTGATTGTAAAAAKCTTCTTCCTTTTGCCTAAYCYAAACCAACCCTCCTTTAGTCYRAAGCCATTTTCCYCTATCMTGGCACTCCAGGCCCTTGTCCCAAGTTCCWCTCCAGCTCTTCTGAAGCCCCTTTAGGTACTGGAAGGGTCTCTAAGATCTCCCCAGAGCCTTCTCTTCTGTAGGCTGAACACCCCCAGCTCTCCCAGCCTGGTTCCACAGGAAAGGTGCTCCAGCCCCCTGAGCATCTTCATGGTCTCCTCTGAACCCACTCCAACACATCCCTGTCTTCTTGTGTTAAAGGCCCCAGAGCTGGACATTACTTGGGACAAGGTGACCTGGCTCAGGTTAAAGAGTGATCACTCAAAAGCTGATGATGATTCTCCAGCAGGAAGGAATCCTCTTGGTCAGTGTTTAGTTTAATAACACATGCCAAGTCCATTTGATTTCTATGACTGAAACAGAGTGGACTTCCAGAACACAATTTCTTGCACCCCCAAGAACAGTTTGGTGTTTTCAGGGGTCTTGTGCAGATACAAATTAACTGTGTCTCAACAAAGAAAAAATAAAACAGGAGTGATTAAAAAAAAATTTAAAAACTATAAATTCCACCTACACTTTAATACAATCGCCTGTATTTTGTCCAAGGCCCATTACATTGATCTGAGCTTAGTACAGATTTCTCACAAAGACAAGAATCCTGGTGAGCAGCGCTAAAAAAATGACATCCACAATGAACTTCCTAGAATAAAAACAGGTATCTGAAGGTTTTAAATATCTAATGCAATTCATACGACAATAGACCTCGAATCATAGAAACACAGGACAGTTTGTGTTGGAAGGGACCTTAAAGATAATCTAGCTCCAACTCCCCTGTGAAAGAAYTAGAAAGTAGGATTTCACTTAGTTTTTCCCATTTTGCTGGCTTCAAGCCTGCTTTAAGGTAGTCTGTTCTTGTAGGGAAGTTATTTTCCCTCCACTGTTTATTSAAACTTGCAATGTACTATGAAAGCATTATGGTAGCTACTGCAACTGAATTATTGCCAGATAACATGTGAGTATTGGAAATATATTCCCAAACTAGCAGGCAGAGTGACAGATGAATGGTGTTTCTCCTGATCCTATGGGAACAGAGGTGAAACAGAGCACTRACAGCTTGATGCTCTATGCATTCCTTTGTGTGCCAGTCCAGACTTCTGATAGAAAGACTTTTTCTTAGTGGGAGAGGGGGGGATTAAAGCTATAAAATAAATGATAAAAAATGATATTTACAGAGTGAGAGAAAAGTCAGCTTTGCAATGACGTTCACTGAAGTTTTAAAATAGCTACACTTGATTTGATGACATGACATGAAGAATTTGATAGTGGTCCTCACAGAAAAAATAGCAGAACTGGAGTTACCATTCACAAAATCACAGCAAAACCTGCAATTGGTTGAACTATGGACAGGAACCAGAGAGGTTCAGAGGAGSAACACAAGCACCCAAAACTGCACCTCTACCCAAACTGTAAAATAAGGAAAAACTCAAAGATTTTAAACAAACAGAGGCCAATTCAGACATGCCCCACAGGAATGCCASTTCTCCTCTCTAAATGATYTTTAAGAGACAGAGGAAAGTCAAAYTGCCATCCWCTTGCAAAGTGTCATTTATTGTGGATTCTGTCCTACAAGAGGCAAAGGAAGGGAAATTGAATTCTCGAGCACCACCAGCTCTGCCTATTCCACAGCCCAACCTGTGCAATAAAGAAGTGTGGGTAGATTGCCAGCAYGTGTATTATTCTCAAGAGACTGGCACACATTATGGAGACAGATTCTATGATCCATCTCTCCTTCACATGTACATCCAGTTACATCCAGGAATGAGAATAATTTATTCCATCTAGAAATGTTCTTACTCTGAGGAGCAGTGTTTCACTGTGCTTTACTGCTGTCTCAGGAGGGCAGGATAGTAACAGTTATGAAGTGAGACAAAGGTGCTATTCCAGCTTTTATTTTGTTTTGATTTTGTAAATACAGTTGTCTGGTTTGCTGCTACATAATGTTATTATTGCAGGTTTTATAAAAAGTCATCTTATCACAATGTATTGATAATATAATCATGTGTTGTGACAAAGGAAAGTGAAATTTGTTCTTAATTTCTGCCCCATATTTTAAGTGTATAGCACATTCCTTTGCACACTGCTGGTATTACTGTTCCAAAGACAGTGCCTTTGCCTCAAACTAAAACCATGGGAGACATCAATAAGTTCTACAGACAATCCTAGAACAGTGTCCTTTGTTTTGAATATGACATGGCTGGTGGATGTGTTTCAGTCAAAGAAGTTCAGAATTGTTTGTTCTCCGTTGGTAATGTCCCACAGTGGCTCAGAGCTTTCCTGACTCCTCCAYGGTGCAGACACAGAATGGATCTCACAGCACTGCAGGCAATCACATGAAGGCTTAGCTCTAATTTTATGAAATGCTTTAAAGGGAATGAGTATAAACAATATTTGCATTTTGTATCATAACTGAAACCATACTCCTAAACAATCATATCCTGTTTAGCCCATAATGACATCAGAAATGTATGTTTATCATCTGCTCTGGACAGCTTAGCAGRATTTTGGCCCAAGGCAAAGTGAAACTGAAATCATTCATGGTTGTCCAAACCAAGATAACCACACATTTCTGAGGTAATTGATACCTAAAAGGAACACTGCCTTTAGATTGCAGTTCATGATTTAGAGTACACTAATTTCTAAAAAAACCCTGTTAAAGTGTCTATTGGATTTCYTTCAGAATTTAGTGTGGATTAAACAATCTATTGAAGAAAGAAAATGTGATACAGKAGATTAGGCCATTCACTAACAACTCTTCCTTTAGGAATGGATCACATTTCCTACTATCTCTGATTCCTTTCCACCCACCTCAAAACGASAACAAAATCCCAAACAAAACAAAGCTAAAAATATGCTAGACATTTTGAGTAGCATGCTTGAAACAGTCTTTCATGTCTTGTCATTAGTTTTAGAGACTARTAAGAAAGAAAATAGTTAATACTGGCTTGACAGCTGTGTATTTTTCATTAATGTAGTCTTAAATAAGATCTTGATTTTCTTTTTCTTTTTGTTTTTTCACATGGAAAGAGATCAAGATTTCCCAAAATGCAATAAAGTTGAGCAACAGAGAGAAGAATTTCTTTTTATATATAACACACACACACATACACTACTGAATTACAGTCTAGGGATACAAACCAAAACACATAAAAGAAAAATATTTGATTACACACACATATTCCTTGACAGATAAACATAGAATCAGGTTTGCCATTGTCTACAACAGAGAACTTCACATCTGTATTAACCTGTGCAGTTCTTTAGACCAGAAAAAYATTATACTGGAAGGACAGAAGAGAATGCAAAGCTGGGCACGCAACCCATCAATTCAGAAGAATTCTGTTACCTATTTCTGTGTGTAAAAGCTCAAAGGATTTGTCTGCCTTTGTGCAAAACATAACATTTTGCATCAACAAATAAATAAATAAGAGATTAAAGAAAAGAAACCACCACTTTCCAAAATACAAATGTTGGTTCGGTACAACTGTTCAATGACACAAATTCTTCACTGGGGGAAATGGGACTTGTTCCTAACCAAATTCTTAGAAGGAAGTGGTTGTTCATGAGGCTTTGATTTCTTCTCATTGCAGGGCAGAAAGGAGCAGAAAGAAGATTTGGAATGCTCCAGTTCTGAAAAGAGGCTCCATTAAGAAGAAAGAAAGTAGAATTACAACTAGCACAGGATAAAAATTCCACTATTTTTTAGAATTTTCCATGAAATCCTCAAAGTGAAATGAAGTCCTAATAGCCAAATATTAAATAAAAAAATATTCACAAACACATGAGCCAACTCAGCATTGAACTCAAACCAAAGGCCCCRGCTTCCAGCACTGAAAGGGTATAAAGAGCACTCTACAAACAGCAAATTTTCAACAGCTAGGAAGGCTAATGTTGATGTCTAAAAATGGATGGAAATTGGCTCAAATACTTGTCTGGAATTGTGARTGTGCTCCCAGCACCATTTTACCCTTGACATCCAATTGCTTACAGAAAACACGAGGAAGAATTGAGCAATTGAGCTCAAAGATGGGTGAAGGGCTGTTCTCTGCAGTCACTAAGCACCAGATTACCAAAAAAAACAGGGTAGTCCCACCTATCCACAGAAAAATTAGCCAAAAGCACAGTCTTCCATGTTAACAGCATGCTGCTTTTTGATCCCACACAGCTTTTTGGGAGTCATGTAGCACTGTGCTTTGTAATGTAGACAGAGTTTTTTTGTAACTACATAGATCAGAAAATAAGACTCAAAAGGATGAAGAGCTGACACTCAAGCATGTTTGTACAGAGTATTTTAAGAGAGTATTTTAATTTCATCTGTAAGATGTGTTATATGAARGAGTTCTCAAATGCTATTGAAGCAATTTTCTAATGAAATAAATAATGAAAAAGGTAAATACTGTTTCGAAAAATGAGTGTGAAATGTTTATAGATAGAAGTTGCTTTCTACAGGAAGGAAATACAAATACATGGCAGACAGAAAGATCAATTACTACCCTTCTGTAATCCTCCTTCTCAGCATGTGTGCTTAGATATCAGGAAACATTTGAAGGAATAGAAAAATATGGAAATARGATTTCTTTAGACCATCTGGGCAAAAGAAAAAACATGTAACAATGATTTAATACACAGCACAAAAACAGCATCAGATCAGCATGATGTATGAAATGGTTCAGCTTCCTCTGCTGGGTATGAGYAAAAGGAAAAAATTACCTCCATCCKCTCCTGCTTGACRTCATCAATCTCATCATCTTCAAACATGGCCAAGAGCTCTCCAGTCTGGTCAATGGAGTTGAGGAAGTCTTGGGCCAGCTTCTGCCGCTTGTTGGTGTTATTGCTGTTGAATTTGTCTTCACAAAGACAAGCAATGAATAACAAACTTAATCTATTTGGCTTCTCCAAACATCAGCTGATGCCCCTCATGGCGACCTGTTTTACATTCAGCACTGAGCAGAAAAGGCCTGTTTTTATTGTCCTACTCCTATTGTGAATTGTGCTACTTGAACCAGGTGATGTCACTTCTCTGCTGCAGTAACAGCAAAACATCATCCTCAGTATTTTTTAGTAGAAGCAAGTAGCTTTTCATAATCTAGAGAAAACTAATCTGCCCTAATGTATTATTACTTCTCACCAAAGAATTCACAGTGGACACAGCTGTAGAAGAAACAACCCCACTTTGGTAGAAAGAACTTCAGGAACTGAGCAGAATATGTTGAGGAAATGTTCGTTGCTGAACACATGCAGAACATCCTCATTACCTACAGCCTCAAACAAACTCTAACACAAGCTTTAAGATGCAGTTGCAGAGGTGATGGACCAYTGCTCTGCAGTAAAGCCTGGAGAATGCTGGCAAGATGATCTCTGTTGTTCTAAATAGCAGAGCATCTCTGAAGGCATTAAATTCACAAAAGAAAATTAATGGCTTTGATTCCCAAAGCCCACTGGAAAGGYATTCTTTAATTTCACGATAAATGCTTTAGGAAGCACTTCATGAGAATCTAAAAGACTCAGGAAAATTGTTTATTGGCTTTAAGTAGGGACACAAGCTGAATTAAGTAAGCCCCAAAGCCATCAGGTAAGAAGCTGCACTGCCAAAGTGTGTGCACGACACAATACACTTTTATGTGTGGTGAAAATAAAAAGCCACAGGAAATTTAAATCTCAAATGAGCTGACAAAAACTTMTCCACAGCTTGACGAAGTCAAAGCAAGAAGTACAATGTTTACCCAGCATCAATGTGGATGCTCAGAGGAACCAAACACAAGGAATTCATTGTATGGGAAAAATAATAAAAGGAAATAAGTTAAACACAAAAAGTTGTGTATGGAACATTGCTAGATGTTATAACAGTATGGCAAGGTTTAGATTTGTTATGATAAGTTTTAATGTTTTACAATGGAAATATTAATATATTTTTATATCAAAGAGCTTTTCCTTTAAATGCATTGGTTATAAAATCTGTGACTTCCTCATGGAATGCAGAAACAAAAGYGTTTCCCATTATTTAAACTACAGATTCAAAGTACAAAATGTTAAACCACACTGAAAAAACCCCATCCAAGTAATATATTACTGTTTAGTGACTTCAGTATGTATGGGTTTTTAAAAAAAACATGTCAAAACCTTTTGATAATAATTTAACAAATATCCATTCAATTGCAGGTGGTGCATTTAAAATACAGATGCTGAAATCAATTAGCCCTTAMATCAGCATCAGTTTCTTACTTCAACTGAGCTCTGACATTAAACATTCTCACCGATCATCTGGATAGGAGATGCAAATGCTTACATATTTCAAATGGAAAAGCAGAGATTTTCTACAAAATTCCTGTAAAGAAACTATTTTTCTGTCTCTAACTGTCAAACAAGACATAAATACTTTGCATTGAGCTATTCAGCACTTTTACAAGACATCAAGCCTCTCCCAAAGTAAGTAATTTCATTTTTTTCTACCTTCAAGAAGGTCGTCTTCTTCTATTCCTTTGACAATTTTAGATTTGTAGTCTCGAAAAAACATGTATTTAAGTAGTCTTCTAAGCTTCTTCTAAGAAAAAAAAATGTATTAATGACTATTGCATAGTTATTTTTTATTTAATAAACTTTATAAAAGACAAACATACAAACGTGTAACACATTACTCAGTAAATATAACTTTTGAAACATTTGTCATTTTCAATTCTGCAGAAAGTCCATATATAGAAAGTACATCCAGGACAGTAGCAAATCCATATTAAATATTATTTATTTGAGTTACCGGGTTCTTTGTTGTGAGACAGAAATGGGTTTGATTTTCAGAAAGGAGAAATTCATCCATCGGGCTTCTTTAGGGAAGTCCAAAATGTTTGCTTAATTTGGAAACTCAAGCCTAAAAATGCACATTTCCATGAACTTTGACTCCACGTTAAATGCTGTTTTCAGTACAGCCTTACTGCTTGTATCAGATAAAGAAACTGCAATTTATTTTCACATTTTAGTGTGGTTTAATTTTGAAATGGTTTTGGTCATTGTCAAATGAAGAAAGGAAAACAAAGAGGAGAGAAAGAGGGAAACTAGGGAAGAAAAGATAAAGGAAGAATAAACAACGTAATTAAAAACAGTGGACAGTTTTTTAATAATTTTGAAATTTGGGGATGGAAAATTAATTATTTTTCCCTTGTTGACCTGCTCTACTGGCTTTCCAGAGAAAGCAAGGCCATTCCTAAATTTGGAGATTGTAACTGSATAAAGCCAAGGAAAAATGCTATAAAATAAAATAAGATAAAAAGGATTTTCTGAGAGTCTAAAATACAAATCTGTAATGGTCACACTGTCAAATATCACACTGACTCCCTTCCTAACGAGGAGAAATTAGCATGATTGATTTTTAATTAAAAGGACATTAAAGATAGGGATCAATATTTATACCTTATTAAGAAATTGTTTTGAGCTCTAACRTACATTACCCACCCTAGGGCTTTGTGGAAAAAAAAAATCTATTGATAACTGAAGCCACAGGAAAAAAAATAAATTATTATTTCAGATATTATGGAATGATTATAACGTGCTGGATGAAACGCAGCTGCAGAGCAGCTACAATTTTAAATAAAGCTATTCATGAAGATGGGTTCCTTCACATAGGTTAACAAAGTACTTGAAGACACAACAAGCAGCTGACTAAATAAAATAAGAAATATCTGTCTAGTTACTGTACCTTGTCTTTGCGCATTAAGAACAGGAGATCTTCAGCGGAGATGACTCGAGCTCCTCTCATCTGAGAAACTTCAGCTGCTTGCTGCAACTAAAATAAATGAACAAATTAGGATGGCTTTTTCAATGTTAAAAACTTTATTCACTGGAGTTTGTTTTAGATAAATTCAGATAATATTTTGCATGATTGTCCGTAGCAAAATACAAGCTGTGCACTAAAACACAAGCTGGGACTCTCAAAGGTGTCACTCACTCAACTTTTGTTTGCCAAAGAGTGAATAACAATTTTATGAAAAGCCTGAAAGACCTTTGACAAATCTCAAGCAAAAGCTTTTTTGTTTATATTTAAAATGATTGCTTTTAAAAAGTCCTACAGCCTTTTTTTTTTTCCTTCTCTTAGCACAGAAAATGAACATATAATTCTCTCAGGCAATGTAAAAATGCCAAATTCTTGCCATAGCACTTTATCTGCAACTGTGGAAGGGTGGCTGATCCCTCTCCCAATTTTTTAGAATAACAAATATTAATTTTAAACAGCTTACCTAAGTATTTTTTGAAAGAAACTCTACCCCTACTTGCCTTAGCATTAGTACAAACCAGACTCACATGAAGAACTTCTTTAGGCATGCTCTTATTTCATTAGGGAGAGAGAAAATTCATTGATAGCAAACACCGATTCTATTAATGAAGAATTTGAAAAACCTYATTGAGCAGACCAGGCCATTCAGCTGTGACAGTGACAAAGATGGGATTGAGTAAGGAATGACACAAAAATTGATAAGAAGTGGACAAAGGAGAGTGAAGCAATGGAATGTCCTAGCATCCATTGCAACAGTGCCTCCAAAACCCCCAAATGCCTCAAATTGTGTTGTAAAAAGCAAAAACCTCTTTGTAAGGGCCTAAGTTCAGTAGGTGCAGGAAATCAGGGCAGTTTATACACAAATGGATCATATCAARACCAGAACAGGGTTAGAAACCTCATAACCTCGGTTAGAAACCTGCACAAGCTGATGCTTATGAGACTTGGGCTAAGGAGCTTCAACCCAAATGCATGAAAGAACTYAATGGGATTTGCTCCTTTCACTTCATTAGTGCTTGGTTTTGGCAAAAGATGATCAGGGAATCATAGAAAGTTTTGGTTAGAAGGAATTTTCACAAAGGTCATCTAGAAAGAGCAGGGACATCTTCAACCAGACCAGGTTGCTCAGAGTTCTGCCCAGTCTGACCCTGAATGTTTCCAGGAATAGGGAACCCAGCGCCTCTGGTGATAACCAGTTTCAGTGTAAAACATAATGGTGTATTGACTTAGAAAGAGAGGATGCTTCACAGCACAGAATGCACTTTATCCTCTAAATTAAAAACATCATCCGAAAAGCAAGATTTAATTGAAAGTTGTTTTGATCTTAGTTTTGTTAACTCTCTGATGGAAAACTGACAGCAAGCACAGTACAAAAATCATCAAAAGAGACACCTTCAACACTTCTTGATATTAAAATTCATACACACCTGCAACAYTATCAAGAAACAGTAATTTATGTTGAAATATCTCTACATTCTTCTTCAGAAATGCATTAATGCACCTGAAAATGATTTAAAGAAATCCTATCCTYCATACTCACACTAGCAATGGTTTCACTCAGCATCACTGGCTGAATAAGTATATTATTAATCTGAGCTCCCATGCTGCTATGACTTGAAATAGGCCTATTCAGAAGTTAAAAAGATCAACAAAAACAGTAGCTGTTTCTAATATCTAAAGAAGGRGRGGGGGGAGAAAAAAGTTTTCACTTTGGCAAGTGTTCAGTGGGCAAAAGATTCAGTCCATAAATCATAATACTGGACTGCATTAATTTTTTTCCACACTAATCACACGCACACAAAACGTTAACTGTATCTCATACACACAACACAAAACATACTGCATGAAGAGGTTCAGATTTTCCCCTTGGAACCCTCTCTTGGCCCTTGCAGTCACCGAGACYAGAGAGATTTCAGGAATTCAGAAGTCACAGTAACATAATCTTACTTGAAAAATGTAAGAATGTGAAAAATGATAGCTCTATTTTTTTGCATAAGCAAAACTGTTTCTTATTCTGATTAGTTTGARGGCACGCAAGCTACTTATGTTTCTGACATAAAATATAAAGAGTTGGATAAAAAAAAAAATACTAAGAACGAGCCAATATTCCTCTCTGGTGTAAATCTATTGCAGTGAATGGATTTATGCCAAGGCTGACTTTGGCCCCACTGAGCTTAAAAGTGTTAGAAAACCTGACCTTAGCGTGGTGATAACACAACACAGCTTTCCCAAATATCATGTAAAACAATGGCAGAAATATCCAAAGGGAAAGCATGCTCTAGTTCCCTAACATGCATAAGGATGATCTCCTGGCCCCTTCCAATCCAAACCATTCCGTGACTCTCCAACACATAAAGTTCAGAATTGTTAATTTCTGTTTGCAGCTGAAATACCTTACTTTTCCAAATGATAAACACGTGACAATGACATTTATAACAAAGATTGTGTGGGAGCTGCTTGTGAAGAAGGAARGGAGAGTAAGGAGCAAAGGCCAAATTCACGTCCCATTTGCATCTAAGTAAATCCTGAATAACACTGTTTACTTTAATGGAGTTATTCTGGGCTCAACACAAGATCAGAATCTGGAATAATATTCTCCGTTTCTACCAAAACAATGAAAACTTTATTCTCAGATTGCCTCGACTTTTGCATCTATTTTATTTTAAGGAACGGACACAYAGCATATAATTTCTTTGGCTTTAAAGAAAGCAAAGTATGAAAATAATTACTTCCTGCATGGTTATAAAATATGGATTATTTATCCAAACAGACCATAATGAGTTCTGCATTGGTACACATATTTACCTGGGAAACCAGARTATGCTCAGGTAAATATGTATCCAAGCAATTAAATAAAAATTACGTCCCACACAGCCGAGGCTGGGGGGAAGATGTATTTATAGTTTAACACACACACATAATTGACTCATTGAAACCACAACGTGAGTGCTTTGCTATAATTAGGAKTATAACAAACTGTCTTATTTGACCGTCCCAGAGTTGCCATTAATATGCAATAARCCCCGATTCCTCCATTTCCGGAGCTGAAGGCCTTGTTGAGTCATGATGTGATGAGGGGGGATTTCAGGAAGCTGTGCCAAAGGAACAATCCATCTCTGAGCGCCTGAGCATTCGTCATTCCAGATTTCTCTGCTCCACAGCCCTGAAGTCAGGMGGTGCCTCACCCTGGCTGCAGTGGGAGCACAGGGGGGTTTTCACTCGGGGAGCAGCACTGCCCGTGACTCCAGATGATAGCTGGGAKGTAAACCCTGCAGGAACCTTTCATAAATGAAGTTACCTCATGGCAACCGTGCATTTATGGCAAGAATTTCCCACCATCTCCCTTCTCCAAGCCTCGGTGCCAGTCACTAAATTTGCAGCTCCAACATACTCACTTGTCTTCTCCTAATTTTTTTAGTTTTTGAATTATTAAGTCCACATCAGAAAATATTTTGTTTGGGATGATACTGAAGAACAGCAAACAATCCAAATTACTCAGCTTTTTTAAGAAAAACAGGCTACGTTTCCTTATACCAGCAAACAATATTTGAGACCTCAGAGTCTGAATATATTTTTTATTACAGAGGAATTATGAACCCCTAAAAGTGAAGTTTAAATAACAGAAGTGTTGAAATGATTTTAACTATAGGAGCGCAAATAGCTGTGTTAATAATTAGGAGTTTATGAAAAATAAGTGTATTTTACTATTTTTCCCATTACAAAGAAGGTAGTATATACAGTAACTATATTTTAAAACCTAAGAAGAAATGGCTGGGGAATAGTRTTTTAAAATGTAATCATGGGTTTAATGACTTTATGAAGTTAACTTTCTTGGCAGGATGAACTGAAGTATGTTAACAGTCACCTTACGGCTATTTTCTTTTTGCAACTTCTGCAAATTATAGATTTGTTGAAAGGAGTATTCATTCTCCTGTGACAGAAGCACAGTWACTTCAATGGGACAGTCTGCTTTTTTTTTTYCCCTCCATAATTATTTTTTCTTCCACTACCTCCAAAGTCAACAATCACCGATACTTCTTCTACAAAACCGTCTTGATGGACAAACAGACAAAAAGCTGGAAAACAAACACACTGTGTTGTGACATAATCCTTCCAGTTAGACTGCAGGACAGAGTTGGAATGGTGATGCYTGCATGCCTTGGAGCTGCTGGGAGCCAAGAATAATGCTGCAGGAGCTACCGTTTTGTTTTCATTATACATGAAAATTAGATCGTAGTTCACCTGGGCAAATTTTTTTTCAGAGGCACGAAGGCCGTTTTGTTATTAAATGTGTATTAAAATGTTCTATTTTATCACCTTTTCTAGGCAAAAAACACACAATTACTGAATAATATTCTGAATTGAGTCCTGTAAACACATTCCAAACAGTGCATCCTGATACTTTTGTGAAGGCAACTAAATAGAAGAGATAAATACACATTTTTACTTCAAACTTTCCATGTAATATCTCACAGACTACTAATGCTGACACCTGAGCTTCTCATTCTAACACACACACAGAGGGAAAGCACCAAATTTGTTTCCACAAGCCAGYACAGGGCTGTGCTTTATGCACTGAGCACATCCAGAGGAGATAATKACATTATGGAGCCCATAAGAGCATTCTGGCAGGTAATGATTCAGGATCACTGCACAAGAGTTCACCGGCATGACTGAATCATCACAAGCTGTCTAAACCAGAAAACATCCACCTGCAGATTAAAAGACAATCAATTTTCTTCTTATTAGGTATTTGGTTTCAAATGTAAGTATTTTTTTACTGAAGACCGTTTAATATAACACCAAATGATTATGTGTGACCTTAAGAGGAAGCTCTGTGTCACATTTTGAGGCTTTAGACAATCACGGAATTTCGGAATCGTTTAGGTTGGAAAATACCTTTCAGATCATCAMGTCCAACCATTCCTCCAGCCCTGCAAGGCCACCACTAAACCRTGTMCCCAAGTGYCACATCCACACATCTATCAAATCMCTYCAGGGCCAATGACTCCACCACTTCCCTGGGCAGCCTGTTCCAATGCTTGACCACCCTTTCRSTGAAAGAATTTTTCCTAATATCCAATCTAAACCTCCCCTGGCACAATTTGAAGCCATTTCCTCTTGTCCTATCACTTGCTACCTGGGARAAGAGAGCGACCCCCACCTGGTTTCAAACTCCTTTCAGGGAGCTGTAGAGACTGATAAGARGACGTATCTTATGCTTGAKAACAGTGAATCTCAGTCCATACAGACCATGAGAATAAGAAAACACGAGTTTTCTTTATTCCACAGCCCCTGGCATTTACTGAGAACCTGTTTCCAAGAATACAATTTACTATATTTGTCCTTTCATGAAAACCTTMCTCTTGAGTCCCTGACTTCAGCTTCTCCTGAATTCCAGTTCAGGCACCCCAGAGAGCTGGATCTGGATACAGAGCCTGTGGCCAGCTCCTTKTAGCTGGAGAAGAATAACCCAAAAGTATCTCTGGCAATAAGCAGGTTACACAAGGACTCCTTCCCCCCAAAAGCATGAARAACACATGCAGCAGGTCCAGTACTCAATGGTTTCAACATCAGGGGCAACAACCAGCCAACAGAAAGTTAAGAAGCCAGAATATTTCATTCACGGGAGAAAACAGCCCTTCCTTCAGCTCCCTTCAGACTGAAATTGGGTGAAAGTCAGTCCTAGAAGCTCCAAAAACCAGCCCCACACATGAGCCTGCAAGGTTTTTACCAYACCACTGCTATCCAAGAGCCCTACAGATCACTGTAGTGATCTGAAGTGAATATATTTTCTTAATATTCCCATGTGTTCAATTGAACATCTAATACAAATTTGGGCATCAGCATCTCCATTCAACTCACACCTCAGACACTTTTTSTGATCATAGAAAAGGTCAGAGGGCTTTTCTTGGTTTGTTTCTTCATGCTTTTTAGCAATGTATTCAACACAGAGTAGAAAAAATGCGTTAAAAGAAGGTACACACTCACAGGGAGCAAAACCATCAAAGGCAGAACACGGACAGCTTGTTTGAGCTGATGCTCATGTTACAAACAAGATCTTCCTAAAAATACAAAGGAAAATCAGAAAAAAAAAATCAGAAATATATACAGAGCCTTCAGAAAACTACATGGAGTCAGCCTGTGTAATGGAATGGGCCAACAGGAAAATGCACTATGTTCCTGGGCTCTGTTACTTTTTYCATCTATTGGAGACAGATTCCTGCAAAATTATATTAAATAGATTCATAAGGAAATAAAAATTCCAATTAGTGAAATTAATACCTGTATTTTGCAAAAGATRAGCTTAAATCAAAGTGGGTTTTTTTTTTAAAATCTCGTCTTTATAAATAATTTAAGCTTAACTTCTTAAATTAGAGCTTGTTTTTCCATTTTCTGTCACACAGGGAAAAGAATTTAATGCATTTATGAACAATAACTACATTTCAACTTCAGCTTCAGGCATGACTTTTTCCTATTTTTCCTCCTTTCAATTCGAATTCCAAAATCAACATTTTGGACCAACATTTTATAGCCATAATTCTTCTACTCTCCAGGAAACAAAAGAAACCCTATTRCACACCTGACATTTATAGCAGCTAACACTGACCAAACTAAGTGAATTTATACCAACAACGTTAAAACCATAAAGTCTCTAGGTACAGAAAAGTATTCAGGCTCACTGAACTCAGTTTTAATGTGGTCAAATTATTCAGTGGCTACATAGGTGTTAATTCAAGATTTGGTGTGTCACTGGGGATGGCYGCTGCTGATGTTCTCTCCCACTGCTGGTGGGAACAGCAGGCAAGAAAACAAACTTGGAAACTTCTACTGCACCTATTATTATTACAAGGGAGGGAAAAAAAGCTTGAAAAATATCATTCAAGTGGAAATGATGGAGTAGTGTTCTTTAGAACGAGCAAGAGACTGTGAAAAAAAGCTTTGTGAAGTGTGAACTTTAGAGATATGAAAGATTCATTAGCCAATCTGAAACTGAAAAATTCTCACAGCCAAAAGCCCTCCAACCTCTATAAACTGATTTCTCAATTTCTAAAGAGGAATATAGATGTCCTCTGTYACTGTCCATGTTCTAGGATTGCCAGGATGTTCTAAATGCTGAGCTAAATGGTAACATCCCATTGTAAATCACAGGCATTAAATTTTACTGTATCTAAACTAAATAAATGATGACATTTTGGAGGAAATTATTGCAGAATCATACAATAATTTGGGCTGGAAAGGATCCTCAGAGGTCATCTAGTCCAAACTACAATAGAACTTACTGTATTTGGACTGAAAATTTCCAAAGGAGCTGTTTGATTTTCACAGCAGTATCACTGTAGCTATTCCAAGCTGAGAATCTCAACAATAAATGCTATTTTCATCAAAGTTACATCTTTGCATACCTTTATGCATACCTTTATACTTTTAAAAAATAAGAGCATGCAAATCTTTTATCAATAAATGCAYTCACATTTCCTTTAGTGAAGGAAAAAAAATCAATTAGAATTTACCATTCTTGAGAACTGAGGATAATATTATTTTTGAATATTTAGTTTATTAACTCAGATTTATTTCCTATCCATCAATTATTTCTATTTCTTTTCTTCCTCTAATATTACTATGGCATGCAAACCAGCAGAGGTTTACATTATCCCCCAGCTTCCTGCCCTTTGGTTTCAAATCCCAGWAGAAACCACCACTCAGGATTATTCTTACACAGCTTCCAAGGCTGCAAGCAGAAAAAAATCCTGCTCTCTGTTGATTGAGAGACCATCTAATATAAACAGGTTCCTTTCTCCCATTGCTGTTGAGAGCACCATTTGTTTAAATCATGTATCCTTACATTGCTCACACAGGAAAATAATCATTGCCTTATATTAGTTTCACCAGAACACTAAATAAATACTCTTCCTTTCCATATGACAGCAAATTGGAATCAGGCGTCAGTGTTTGACACAGGGAAAAWAAGACGTGGATTTACCCACTCCAAACCCAGAGATAAAGTGCTTTTAAAGGAAGCCATGGGGTAACAAAGAATTGCTATGAAGAACTGGCAACCATTAGTGCTCTGCATCTAGGGGACCTTGATAGGTTGGAGAGATGGGCAGAGAAKAACTGTCTGAAATTCAAAATTCAACAAAGGMAAATGCAGGAAGGAGGAAAAATCCCTGGAACTGGAACAGGCTGGGACTGACCCTCTGGAAAGMAGCTCTGCACAGAAGCACCTGGGGGTTCTGGGGACAACAAACTGTCCATGAGCCATGGTGTGCCCTGTGGCTGAGGCCARKGGTGTCCTGGGGRCAGMAGGAAGAGCATTTCCAGCAGGWCAGGAATGTGATCCTGCCCCTCTGCTCAGCCCTGCTGAGGCACATCTGGAGTGCTGTGTCCAGTTCTGGGCTCATKGGGACGAGAGAGATGTGGAACTCCTGGAGTGGGTCCAGAGGAGRTGRCAAAGATGATGAAGGGACTGGAGCATCTCCCTGATAAGAAAGGCTGAGGGAGCTGGGGCTGTTCAGCCTYGAGAGGAGACAACWGAGAGGGGACCTCAYCCCTGTGTGTCCCTGTCTGCAGGGAGGGCTCAGAGCAGGGACCAGGCTCTGCTCCGTGGTGTAATGGACAAAAACATACTTTAAAAAATTAAATCTCAGAACATAAGCAAGACAGTGCTTTGAAGATTTAGAATTGGAGAGGAGAAGGAAAAAAAAAAGGATTCAGGCTCAAAGAAAAATATAAATTTCAAACATACAAAATAAAAAAAAAAAAAATATACCAACATCTTCTCTTAGAAAGCTCTAGATTTTTTCACAGTCTCAGAGAGATATGTCTTTGTGGTCATTCTAGGAAATACCATGCTAGTAATGGAAGACTTGGTGTGATAAAAGATTTTACCTGAAATTGCTCACATTGGTCTTTCCTCATACTTTTTTATTCTGATCTGCTCAAGTGCACACGCCAATCAAGTGAGAGCTTCTCAGTCTGGATGGGGACTACAAGAAAATGCCGTAGGGTCTCTCAGATTAAACACTAAGACACATAAGAGATGTAAAGAACTATGGGTTTAAATCGCTTTGGATGCCAGTGAGGCCACACAGGTCTCTTGGCTTAAGGTACATTCTGTTGCCTTGCAGAATTTTGACAGTCAGGTGTCACCTTGCAAGATGTATCCAAATTACCAGCAGAAAAAAAAAACAAAAATCCATTTTGTTTTCATACTTTTTCCACCACAAAATATGCAAGGAGTGTGCATTCTGACACTAGAGATAGGCTCATCCTGTCCTGCAATCTTTAATGGCAATGAGGACAAGGTATAATCACAATATAGGCAGTGTTACAAATTTTTTCTCTTCTATCAAGACACATCTTTCCAGGGCATTTCAAAATGGTTTCAAAATCCTAAATCTGCAACTACTTTCTTCCAAGAAYCTTCTAATCCAACATAAAGGAAAAAACAGAGGGGAAAAAAGAGTCCTAGTACAAGGCAGACCCACTTTTATGTAAAAATGAGGGACAGAAGTCGAAATATTTCTATGTATGTGTTGCTTTTGTGTTTTCTTACTTACTGGTATGAATTACAATTCTCAGACCTAAAAAAACCCAAACAAGATAAATTGTACAGGTAATAGCATGAATGTGCCACATTTTGTCTGGGGAAAATTAAAGAAAGCAAAAAGGAGGGAGCTTTGCTCAGAGGAAAGAAAGCACCATGAAGGAACATAAATGTAAAATCTGAACAGATATTTGTGTCTAAAAAGACCCTGATTTCCTAACTCCTATTTAATGTTCATTCTTTAATTAACATTCATTTCCCAAGGACATAAGTTTGAAAAGGCTGTTTCACATTACTTTAGCACGAAGAGAAAGAATCACTTTTAAGCCATGAAAAGGCTGGCGAAAAAAAATAAACATGCCTTCTGAACATAATTTCCTCTTTATTGCTACTGCGAAGTTATGAAATGAAATCTATTATTTAATTACATTGGATCAAGCAACAGGAAGGGAAGGGAGTGTTTGAGTCACAACATCCCTGTAAGGATAAATTACTACACTTCCTCTTACTAAAAGACAGTTTTAATGAAAATGTGAAAATGGTTAAAATCAAACTACTGGGAGGTAGAAAGATCTTGCTAACATAAARAATACATAAAATGTACTCTGAAAATATGAACAGAAATAGTGATAACAATATGGAGAAAAGTAGCAGCATTTCAGCCAGAACATCAATAGTCTGAAAATTACTACATTTTTTCAGATTCTGAAGATCATTTAAAAACTATACAATAGCTTCTGGGACTGCTTTGTGTAATGCTTTGCATCAGAGATGTTTAGATAATCTATTATGAAAACTTCAAAATTTATCTTCTATAACTACCAAAAATTTATTAGCCATGTGGGATTTCCCTTAGCTGTGCTTCATAATGTTTACTAGATCCTTCAAATTGAATGCAACTGTTGGAAAAGTTAAAGCATTTTATTTCTTAAATATGTTCTTGACATTAAAATCTGGGAGAGCTTTAAACTCTAATGAAGACATAGACTGAATTCTAAAATCTTGGAATAGATCACCGGGCAACTGATGAAGAGCCCACARCTGGGATATGAATGTGCAAATGCTGTGATCTTCTACAGAATTGACATTTATTTTGATTTGGGTGTGGATGCTCTGAAATTACCTTTCATGGAAATACCATCTTCTCTCAATATTAGAATACACTAAAATATAAGAACCTTTCACAAATAATTTGAAAAACAGTAGAAAGTACTCTGAAGTTCAGAAAAGCTCCGCCTAAGCCTAAGGATGGTATAGGAGACAGACATTTTATAAAAAAAGTTATCCTGGAGGCAGCAGAGACTGATTTCCTGGTTCAGGGACTGGACTTCTTGAGAGCGCAGGATGGATGGCATGGAAGGGATGAAGATAAAACATGACAGTTTTTAGGGAAAGATGCAGGGAGGTTTTGAGACGGATAAAGGAATCAAGATAGAAAGATCTCTTCACCAAAAATTTAATAGAGAAAAGACCTTCATGGTGTCCTCCTAGTATTTGGTCCATGGTCTATTTCCAAACTTCTAACAGTCTAAGAAAGTAATCATTAAAAAGCCATTTTAGTTGTGTGGAGCACGACAGAATCCCACAACCCTTGTATTTTTTAAAGTTTAATCTTCAGTGGAGAATTTAGGAGGTTACTTGTTCTTCATGGGTAGAAGTCACCTGGACCTTACCTGTTAAATGTAGGAAAACATGAAAACAGGCCATGAAACTCATCGTACATTGTGTGTGTTTCCTGTTCTTCTCTTGAAACTCAGGTTATTGGCCACTGGCAGACTTGAACTGGCTATGGAGACATTTGGTCAGATTCAGTGAATTTTTGAATATTTGACCTACCAATGCTTTGTAAACTAAGCCTGCACATTTTCTAACTGGGTATGAACTGGAAAGACTGTGGCAGACAGTCAGTCCAAACCACTACCAACAGAATGAGCCAGGAGTCTGATAAAACAGAGGAAATAGATTCATGTTAAGGAATGGAAGCACTTGGACTTTTGTAAAAACCTCTGGAAACTGGCAACAGGTCCAAGCAGAGTAGACAAATAATTTTCCCTGCCCTGAGGAGAACTCTGCTTTGGGAATCCAGCTTTTCAATCTTRTGATTAAATGCAGCTCCACTGAAACTGCTCATGTTCTAAGTTACGAAGGCTGAGCACAAAGCCAGGAGGAGTCAGTCTTAAGACAACATCAGTGATGCCAGTGGGGAGGAGGAAAATGAGTGTCCCCAGCCTTTATCTTCATCCTTATCTTATTCTCCCTTGGGAGACACAAAGCAAAGTGTCAGCACTACAGGTCTAAGTTCAAGAGACACAGAAACATCACTGAACTCTTGAAGAGAAGAGAAGGGTCTCAGGGCAAAAAGGCAAGGATGGAAAACAAAATCTTGATTCTGTGATTCTGTCCATGGTAAAGGCTGAACCTTAGTACAACCACCATTCTGATTGTTTAACTCCTAAATACGTAACACAGATTTCTACAAAAAGAGATCTTTGTACTTCTGCATGAGCACACAGTTTAAAGGTGGTGGAAAAAAAGGACATTTTTTTCTAATTGTTAGATATATTATCTGCAGTGTTTCTGGAAATAGGGGGAACACTATAGAAGGGTAAAGTGCAATTGCTGAAGTGGAAATGATGAATTTCTGATAAACAAAAAAAAAAGCCCAACAAAACCCCTCAAAAACACATGAAAAATAAATGGAAAAGTGCCTTCATTCCTGAAAAAGACAATTCATTTCCCTCATGCATTTGTAACAAAGTGAACTCCAATATTAGTCACAAGCTGTTAACTATGTTTACCAAGAAAACTGAAAACAAGTGTGAGTGAAACCAACAGAGGTGTCACAAAGATGGGAAGAGATCTCTGTTCTGACAATGACAGAGTGGATGATGTTTCTCTAAAGGACATGAGAAAGGAGTGATCCAAAGGGAAATGCAGAATGTTGATCAAGATGTAGCAAAGAAAAGATAAAGGCTGGGTAAAATTTTAGAGGGAGTATTGATTATTGAGGGGATCTAATAGGTCAAGAAAGAAAGGTATAAGATTTCTAAGAATAACCAAGACAAAATTGTCCATCAATACACTTCACTCCCTTTTTGGGTTTCTGTCAAGGTTGGCTCCTTTAYTGTGGAAAAGCTGGTTTACCTACATGAATTTTACACCTTCATATGACAGTGACATCTGTTCTACATCCATTCTACAAACAGGACAGAGGAGACACAGAACACCATTCTGCACATGGGCAGAAAGATATAAAAAAACCCCAAACAAACTTCTACTGAGCTTTAACTTAAGAGTTTGTTGTATCTAAACTTGTATGCACTCCTAAGCAAAAACTATAAATATTTCCCAGAGCCCAAAGCTGTGAAATGCAGAGGTGATTTAGCAGACATGCAAACCATAAAAACTGTGYCCGATACATTTCTCTCCTAATTTAGAGTAAGTGGGCCAGTCTTATATCATACAGAATCATAATTCCCAATGACATTTAAACCAAAAACTAACTAAACATTTAAACTAAAAACCTGCAAACCTCCATAAAGCTTYACAAACAGTATCAGTCATTTTAATATAAAGCTAAGAGACAGTAGCATAAACAATGTCAACACAATAACTACTTTGCAGTTCAAAACCTGCACCTGGAATACCAGAAAAGTAAATTCTGATATTCATAACAAGTCACTTTTCAATCACTGGCTTTTTGAGGAGGAATAGGATCTGTAGCATAAAAGAAAGTCACAATATTAGAAGTCAAGAAGTACAGGAATAAAGAACTGCCAAAAGGCCTAATTAGGTTTGCAAGTCAAATTAARAAGCAAAGCAAAGGAGGTTTCAGACATAAACCAGTATAAAAGATAATCTGTGCTGAATGTAATAGAGATGGAAAATCTAAACATGGTTCCAAAACAGGAGAATAATTTTCACTGAACACTGAGAAGGACTGAGGTTTTGAGCATGGGACCAAAGYAGGACAACTCATGGAAGAAACACATCGGACAAAATTATTTCTACTGTACTGAATGGAAGGAAAACTCAAAAGATTTTAATGCACTCCAGTCATCAGCACCGGATATCTCAGATGTGAATGAACTGTAAACATAACAATGTCTGCTGGCATTAATATTCAAATAAATCAGCTAAGTTTGGGGAAGCTAAAGGGATCAAATAATTATAGGCTGCCGCCTATGAATAATTGAAGAGCAATTAGAAAGATGACAGATCCAAATTCTTCTTACTAGTGTGGATGATTTAATGAGGGATGACAGCCACAAACTGTGATTTGGAAGGATTGAGGAGGATGTTAGGAAAACCCTTCTCTTGGGAGGACAGAACAGCTCTGCAACAGTTAAACATGAGAGGCTCTGAAAAAAATTCCACAGYGGAGCTGCCAAAGCATGAACTGGACAAGACCATGGCTGAGCAGATCTTGTACTGGTAAAAGTCCTCCTTTGAGCTGGCTGGGTCAGATACCTGGGGCCTGACTCTTTCCTCCTCCCTCTGCATTTTGTTTCTTGCAGAGTTTTTGAGTAGAGAAAAGGACTTTTTATTTCCACAGGTTCCAGCACAACAGCCACCTCTCCTCCATTTGGAATAAGATTCCTTATCTACTGCTACACCAAAATTAAATTCTCATTAAAAACAGTGTGTCAACAACGTGAAAGTGCAGAAGGTCAGAGCCTCAGGGCTCAGCAAGAGACAAAGAACACAGGTGGAGGTGAGAAMGACCTCACCAGATTTTTGAACTGTGGCTACAATTGTCAATATCCCTGGTATCTATAAGGAGGAAAAGCCTGCAATGACACTGTTAGTAAGGAGTCAAAAAAAGGCCTGCTCCTTCACCCCAGCCATCCCACTGGGCATTGACAGTAGGACAGGATGAAATTTGGTGAGTCCTTCAGTAAGAACCAATAAATGCATAAAAATAACAGRCTTAGCCATAGCAAGTCAAGGAAGCTGGTGAATGGCAGTTGTGTGTAAAATAAGTTGAGCAAGGTTATGGGGTTTCTTTTGATACAACTTGAATGAAAATCAGTTTCCATGATGGTGTAAGTACTCCCAGAGTAGGTTCCTTAATTATTTGCAGCCTTGGTTCATTCAGATAAATAGACTGTGCTAATATGTGTTTGAGCTTCCCTTAAAAAAAAAAGAAAAAGAAAAAAAAGGTTATTTGTTACAGATGTGAGTATGTCTGTGCTGGGTACTCACCACATGCTGCAACCAACAAGAAAATTCAGCGTGGTTGAGCTTGTGCCTCACAGTTAACTTCAGAATTTCATCTCGTTAAGATTTGCCTTCTTAAAACCCTTTAAGCTAAATCCTAAAGACCTAATGCAAGGTTTTAYGAACAGCTTCAGAATCAAGGCCTTTTTAATGGATTCATGTACAGARTGATTTAGAGTCAAATTACCATTGTTAATAAACTTAAGGCTGTTGGAGTTTTTACATTCTCTTTAGAYAGATTTCCCTTCATAACTTACAGATGTAATAAACTGTAATGTGTCAGCTAATGAATAAARGAGAAGATGCATCTCATGAGATGGCAGCACCATAGAGAGTCTCTCCTTTTYAGAGATTCTTGCAGTGAAACTGGTGACAAAGAAAACGGAACTAAGACAGAGGTCCCCACACCAAATTTCAGGTTGTAAATAAACAGCCAACACCACAAAAACGATGTATTACGGAGCCCTTCTCTAACAGCTGGGGAGTACTTTATAAGGAAACTCAGTAGCATTCTCCCTATTTTTCTAATTTAATATCTGATGCACAGAAATAAAAATCAATTCATCTACAGTCACTTTACATTTTAATGACTCTAGGTCATCACCTCACTGCTTCACCCTGTCTTRAGTATGACCCAGTTGGGAACACTTTTAACTTTTATCCACAACTTGTCAATATCAAACTATATATATTTTTGGTATTTCCCTTCAGTCATCTGCAATCCAACARTACAATTGAAATCTATGCAAATAATTCTATAAACCACTCTGTGATGTCCACCTTTCATTGTCCTGTGTTAAGTTCAGTGATATCTAATGTACAGCCAGCTGATGAGCACTGAATGTTCTGTTAAATGATGTGTAATGTCAGAAACTAGATAAAAAAAAGATAATTTGCTGTGCTGATTTCCTGTACCTATCTCACAAGCACAGAAAATGCATCTGGGTGCTCCCCATTTCTTCATCCTTCAGTCAGTTGGACAAGTTCAGGCTTCCACAGTCAATGCAAACAAAAGCACCAACAGAATTCACATCCTGTGGCTCCAGGAAATGCATCACCTCTCATGATATCAGTATAAGACACACATCAGTGAATCTGCACTCTCTGAAAGACTGTATCAAACAAAGTCAAAGCAAGGCTAAAGGATCTTTTGATGGACTTGGCCAAACACAAATTTGGGTGCTATGGCAAAAATGGGAAATTCTTTTGAAATACATTCTATGCAGCCATGGRGTGAAATAGTCTCTAGATTGAAAATCTAGCTTGATTTCAGTGGATTTGTAAACTTAAAAGATCAACAGAATTTTGTTAATACCTTCTTATAATGAAAGGGTTTTTAATTAAGTAGAAATAGTGTTGTATTGTATCATCCACATATTAAAGCAATGCATCTGATCATATTAGTAAGATTCCCTTACATATAAAATGGAAAATTCCACACCTAAATATGAATAAGTAGGTTCTACTAATAGTGTGTTATCCATTGAGTKCATACAATGGCATTTCTGGCTGCAGTACAATTATGTGCACATGAATCCTAGAAATTAAATGTGTTCATTCTCAACACTGCCCTTTATTCCCGCTTCCAGTCTGTGAATGTCAAGTATTAAAATAAATCTAGAAATATTAGTTTTCTTCTTAGGCTTTCCAGTTACATCAGAGGAAGGAGCTTCCTACAAAACAGCAAAAGCAAAACATTTGAACTCACTGAGTACAAGGTGAATCCCCTTGCTCTCAGCAGGGCTAAAGACTGAAATGATTTCTTGTTCTGGCACTCCATTTTGTATCTATTTCTGCCCCATTATTTTACAGAGGTATTATTTCTGAAAGGTTCTGCTTTAGTGTGAGTTCACTTTTTGTAATAATGGTGTAGCCAGCAGCGTGCTGGAACAGGTACTTTATAAATACATGTTGTGAATTCAAGAGTGCCACTCTCACCACCCATCTGAAGCAGAATAATGATGTGCCACAGTTTAGCTCTCTCATGGAAAATGATCTAAAATGTTCACTTCCATGAGGGAATAGAGAATCACTCCTTCTTCAAACTATTTTTATGTATCCTCTTTTCTTCCTACCTGTGTTCCCACCTCCCACATCCGTAGCTGTTTCAGCAGTGAGCAGGGTTAGGGAAAACTGAGTGGTGAATTTCCTTTCCACCATTGGGACCACAATTCAAACCTGATCTAAAGTCCAAATTTACATCAGCACTGCATTTTGAGCTGCCATCCACCTCACAAGATGCCCTGTCCACAGCTTGCACGAGGACATCAGTGGCAGCCTGGATCAGAAGCAGACAAGCACAGCACAAATTACCAAGCCTAAGTCACACCTCTTCTCTTCAGGTTTCTAACACRAAGTTTCCACAAAGCACAGATAATAATTTTCTGAAGTTCATCTGTGTTTTACAACATCTTCAAAATCTCTTAGTATTTCTAAAACGCACCTCTTCCATTAATACCAATGCTGGCTAGTAAAACACAATCTCTATTCAATATAACTTCATACTCCTGCTTTTTAGAGAAAATCCACAAAGTGTGATGGGATTTGTGACAGCTGCATTTGAATGTCCTATCAAGTTTGTTTTTTTTACATTCTAAAACTCGTTTTCAAAACGTACTGCTGAGTTTTTAAAAGTAAATTTTACTATAAATTGCTTTTTCACTTACTATTGTTTATCTGTAATTAGCCTTTCTTTTGCCATGTTCTATGCTCCACTTCACTTAAGAAAAATGTTCTGGTTTGAATATGTGAGAAAAATGTACTTGGTCATTTTCGAGTTAGTCAAGACAAAAATCAATTTCTTATTTCAAAAGGCATAAGCCTGGAATATTTACATACTCAAATTATGACGGTTGAAAAAAGACAATCTTCATTGAAAAAGTATCACAAATATCTAATAAATGAAGTTAGAGATAAGTAAAATAAATAATTAATCCAAGTCAAAAAGGGTTTTTTCTTCCGTTTCATTTTTTTTGTTTTCCTGTTTTTGTCAAGAGGTTAAAAAACAGTCACAGAGTAAATGTTTAACATTGTYGAGCTGAAAGTGGTGCACACGATTTTGACAACATTAACGTTCTCCTTGAACTTCAGAAAGTTCAAATTCTACTCTAAACATGTAAAGGAGAACTTGCCCAGGGAAGTGGTGGGATCACCTCTCTGAAGTAWCCAAAAACAAGTGGATGTGGCAYTTAGGGACATGGTTYAGTGGTGGACTTGGCAGGGCTGGGTTAAYGGTTGGACTGGAAGATCTTAGAGGGCTTTTCCAACCTTAATGATTCTGTGACTGMTTWYAYAATGGTAYTATTATAAMAGGGCACTATTTAGGTATGGYACAAAAGGAAGATACWGRGAAAAAATGGGCAGAACATCCTGGGGAATATTAAGGCTTTAAGCAACTCTCAGAGATTACAGGAGAAAAGATAAGGAGCTTRGTTTGGACCTTCCTGACTTTCAGTGAATAAAAAAGTACTACAGGGAAACATGCCAAAATGCAGTCCTGAGTAAACACAGATGAACTGAGAGTGGAGAGAGAAATATTCAAAACACCAGTGCTAAGATGATATTGAATCCTTGAAAKCAGATGAGGCTTGAAAGACCACTGATGAAAAGGAAACAGGGTAGGAACAGAAATTTGTGGGATGCYCAAAGAAAGTAAGAAAATTCTGTTGAAAGATACATTGAATTACATAGTGGAGGGGGAGGAAGATTAGAAGAATATGGTATTTCTCCTTGGTTGAAAAAAAACCCTTCACTTTAAAGTAAGATTTAAAAATGATGTAGCCACTGTGAGAAGAATCAGTTCATAGTTAGAGGAYTGGAGATCAAAAGAGCCTCAAAAATAGTTCTCTGCCCCAAATGCAAGAAGAGCTGTGTTTTCCATTTCTCATGTGCAGTATTTGTCCCAGACTTGACGCACTCCATGGTCAGTTGTCCTTTAACAGTTCATGGGGTAAGAGTAAGCCCATTCATGAGATTGTGTATTCCTGATGGAAACAACCAAACCAGTCCTTTTCTTAGAACATTACACTCGTCAAAGAGTTGCACTGAATATAAAGCTCCACATTACCTTTATCTTCTGTTCAAGTAGTACAGGGGCAAACTGTTTTGCACCTGCAGTTTTATAAGGCTGGAGTGGGATTTTAAAGGAACTGCTGAAGTGGCTCAACACTTTATGAGTGAGACCCAGCCTGTGCTCTACATACTTGTATTTGCTTAACAAATCATTATCAGCCAAATTAAATTGAGGTGTGAAATATGGCACTCTGGAAAAATGGCATATACCAATCTTGCCCACTGATGGAAAGAATAAGGCAAGAAAATAGGAAAAGCTGTCACACCATCGGTAAGATTTTCAGCATTAAATGACCTTTCATAGAGATGCAGAAATCACAGAGATTAATAAATGAAAATGGTTTCTTTTAGAGAAACAGCAGTATTTCTTCCGTAAAATAATGCTTAGCTCTTGTAATCACACATCTAGTGAGTTCAAGCACCTCCATCTCCAATCCATTCAGGAGAGGACATTTTCCTAATGCTTTAGCATGAGCAATTCTCAACTGTCTTGGTGGCATTCCCTCAAGTCCTGTGCACAGTTTYGGGTGCTACAATAAAAGATGGATGTAAAGCTATTAAAGAGCATCCAAAAGCGGGACACAGAGATGGTGAAGGGTCTGGAGGGGAAGGTAGCTGAGKTGACTTRGTTTGTTCATCCTGAAGGAGRCYGGGGGGAGAACTYACTGWGGTCTTCAACATCCTCAGAAGGGGAAGAAGATGTGGTCACCAGCRCCARGACTYGAGGRAACAGCTGGAGCTGAGTCAGGGGAGGGTTAGGTTGGATATAAGGAAAAGGTTCTTCWCCCAGAGGGTGGCTGRGYACTGGAACYGGCTCCCCAGATAAGTAAACACAGCRCCCWGCYTGASAGAGTTCAGGAAGTGTTTGGACAATGCCCTCAGGGACACACTGTGTGGATTCTTTGGTTGTCCTGTGCTGGGCCATGAGATGGACTCGATGATCCTCGTGGGGCCCTTCCAATTCAGGATATTCTTTGAATTTATGACCTTCTATTCAGAATTAGCGACAAAGAGAAATCTTTCTCCAGGCCATGCCAGTAAGAAGGAATGTAAAGCCAAATGCAAGGTTTTGATGAATTTATAAGGAATGAGAGCACCATGGACATGCACATGTATCACATCAGCCTGTTCACAGCTAGGCTCATGATATTCTGGAAAATTGCAATAACCAAGAGCTTTGCCATGAGGATGCACAACTGCCACATGGAAGCAGAAAGGCCATATGTAGCAGCAGTTGAATTAGCATTTTGTTTTGAAAATATCCATTCTTCAAAACTATTTTAGAGGAAATACGTATCAGGGATTTATACCAGCCACCACTATTGAATGCCAAAACCTAACCATAAAGCATGGGCAGTCTTTTCACTCTTTCTTTGAAGGACTCCTGWAAGCTGGAGTTAAATTCCCTTGCTGAACTGGGCAGGAACTTAAGTATCACCCTCTTGTGTCCTCCAGGCAGCTACACAGAGCACTGAACCCTGGTGTAGAGGAGTTTTTCTTCCGTATTTCAAAGAAAACTTCAAAATATTTTGGTGCCATTCAAATACAGGGAAGATCTCTTCTCAAGCTTTAAAATAATTACTGTTCTGCAAACCTTATATTATAAATTTCAGGTCTGATGGTCACTAATTGCCAGTGGAGACACAGATTAACTCATTTCTCTTATGTTATTCACAGAAAAGAAATAATTTACCTACAGTCAGTTTAGTAAAAAATGAACATTGACGTAGTACAGCACAACACAGATAGCACAGGTAATGCCATATTTTGTCTGATAAGTTCATAAATCAGGCCATAAGTTTTCATTGCTAAGGCAATGCYACACATAAGCAATGCATCTACATTCAGACACATCTGAAGCTTTTTCTGTATTGCTTTTGTGCCACCAAGAGTCATCAAATTCACATTCASTAAATCTGGTACTCAGAAATAAATGACACCCATGGATACAGGCTCCAAATCCCTCCTTTTACCAGTATGGGTTGGAAAGTTGTCAAAACCTTCCTTGGGTTCCTAGAAATAACTGCCACCTTCAATTTTATTTTCTCAAGATCTTCACCACTTCTAGTCACAGAGATGTGAATGATGAATCATTGAACCAACGGCCCAAAAAGGATCATCCGTCATCTGGTAAAATTATGGGCTATGGCAGTAAGGATGTCTGCAGTTARGCATAAATCTGATTTCCTTTCCACAATTTTGATTCCTTTAAAACACTTGAGATAAAGTGCAGCAGAAATAGTTTAGTAGTCTACTAGCACTGTGCAAGTGAAAAATATAGTATTTTTGGTAAACATTAAAAACTCATGTATTCATTTTTGAAGAATCATAAACATCTTTACTCTGCAGAATAAAATGTTGCACTCATAAACTCAGGTTTTGCRATACCTGAGAAAAATCAGCCACCAGATGTAGTTGATTTGCCTTATGAACAAACTGTATTTGCACATGCCAACAGATAATTGTTTGGAATTCAGAAGCAAAATCTACAAAGTTTCCATCTGCAGCAGCCAGAGGGCTGGAAGCCGGAGAGAATTTTCCCTACAATATCTTCTCCTTAAAGCTCTCCATGGCAGCTCCTTGTAGAACAGGGCATATGAAATGAAAAAAGAATGAGTTTTTTTCTTATGTTCTCAATGCCTCCCCTTCTGCCCCCTTGAGCAGCCACATGAGTGACAAGACTGGTGGCAGAAACCTGTCAGGCATCTCCTCCTGCAAGGATGTTTAACAATTAGCACTTATCTAGATTTTATTTATGGTTTTAAAGACATGGAAATATTCCTCTCCAATGACAGTGAAATGCAGCCCAGAGGCACTGGGTAACTTGGGCACTCACACAATCAATAAATCACAAAATCCAGTGCAAACCTCAGAAAATCAGTTCTGTCTCCATACAGAGGAGACACAGCACCTTCCCATCAGCAGAGTGACAAAAATCAGAACATCTTTTTTTGTGATTTGTCATCCTATCCCAAGCATCCTGAGGGATTATCAGAACAGGCAGTGGAAGGCCAAGGAWGAATTGTTCAAGACTTCAGCTAATTAATGGAAAGAAAAAAGATGGTCAGTTGACAAGGGAAAAGAACCAGCTATTGTTCTGATGATGAAAGATGCACTTCAATAGGCAGGCGAGTTGCCTCCACCCTCCATTATAGCTCAAATAGTTTTCCTGGTGGTTCTTTTATAAGAATTTGATTGCTCCAAAGATACAAGATTTCCAAGGAAAAATAAWGCAAAAAAATCCTGCCTCAAGAATTTAAAATCTGAGAATTTTATCTTTGCATGTAGCATTTTGAGACAAGACCAGTCTTTTCATCAGCCAACACTCAGTCAAGCATCTTGAGACATCAAACTGTCAATCACACAAGAAATAATGAACAGGGATAATGGCAAGGAGGGTGAATATAGTGGGAATTTCATGACAGAGGGGAAAAAAAAGTGCAAAAAAATAACTTAGAGTGGGGATGAAGCATGGCATATGTGCAATATCTTTCCTCTGTTGGAGCCTGCACAGATTTGATTTTTAATTAAAAGCATTATTCATTTTAATTAGCAGTCATAATTTMTAAGTGATGCTTTCTTTGAAAAACAAGATAGAGCAATGACTCCAGACTATCCAGTCGRATTTATCTGTGATATGGCTGCTGCACAGTTCAGGAACAAACAGATAAAAATGCCCTGTGAATAAAGAACTAAGGCAACCCCCCCACAGCTAAAGCRCTACATGAAAGTCATGTACAGAAAAAAAGACATTAATATTTTAATACTATTTTCAGCCTGACGACAGTGAGTACAGTAATTGTCAAATCATCATGGACATGGCCCAGTCCAGTTCCAAGAGAT